>NW_024070186.1:176267747-176546418 GCF_014754425.2 Oryx dammah | reverse complement strand
ATGATAATATACATGTTTCAGTGCCATTCTCCCAAATCATCCCACCCTCACCCTCTCCCACAGGGTCCAAAAGACTAGCTAAGGAAAGAAGGAAGCAAAAGGCAAGGGAGAAAGGGAAAGATATACCCAACTGAATGCAGAGTTCCAAAGAATAGCAAAGAAAGATAAGAAGGCCTTCTTAAATGAACAGTGCAAAGAAATAGAAGAAAATGATAGAATGGGAAAGAGTAGAGATATCTTCAAGAAAATTGGAAATATCAAAAGGACATTTCATGTAAGGAAGGGCACAATAAAGGACAGAAACAGTAAGGACCTAACAGAAACAGACAAGATTAAGAAGGGGTGGCAAAAATACACAGAAAGTGAAAGTGAAGTAGCTCAGTCATGTCCGACTCTTTGCCACCCCATGGTCTATAGCCTACCAGGTTCCTCCCTCCATGGGATTCTCCAGGCAAGAATACTGGAGTGGGTGGCCACTTCCTTCTCCAGGGGATCTTCCCGACACAGGGATCAAACCCTGGTCTCCTGCATTGCAGGCAGATGCTTTAACCTCTGAGCCACCAGAAGTACTATGTAAAAAAGGTCCTAATGGATAACCATGAGCGTGTAGTCTCTCACTTAGAGCCAGGCATTCTGGAGTGTGAATTCAAGTGGGCCTTAGAAAGCATTACTGTGAACAAAGCTAGTAGAGGTGACGGAATTCCACCTGAGCTATTTACAATCCTAAAAGATGCTGCACTCAATGTATCAGCAAGTCTGGGAAACTCAGAAGTGGCCTCAGGACTGAAAAAGGTCAGTTTTCATTCCAATCCCAAAGAAAGGCAATGCCAAAGATTGTTCAAATTACCGTACAATGGTGCTCATCTCACATCCTAATAAGGTAATGCTCAACATTTGTCAAGCTAGGCTTCAGCAGTATATGAATAAAAAACTTCCAGATGTACAAACTGGGTTTAGAAAAGGCAGAGGAAGCAGAGGTCAAATTGCCAACATTTGTTAGATCCTAGAGAAAGCAAGGGAATTCCAGAAAAACATCTACTTCTGCTTCATTGACTACGCTAAAGCCTTTGAGTGTGTGGATCATGACAAATTGTGGAAAATTCTTAAGCAGATAGGAATACCAGACCATCTTACCTGTCTCCTGAGAAACCTGTATGCAGGACAAGAAGCAACAGTTTGAATCAGACATGGAACAACCGACTGGTTCAAAATTGGGAAAGGAGTATGACAAAGCTGTATATTGTCATCCTGCTTGTTTAACTTTTATATGCAGAGCACATCATGAGAAATGCTGGGCTGGATGAATCATAAGCTAGAATCAAGATTGATGGGAGAACCGGTGATATTTTTCACAGAACTAGAACAAATAATTTCAAGATTTGTATGGAAATACAAAAAACCACGAGTAGCCAAAGCAATCTTGAGAAAGAAGAATGGAACTGGAGGAATCAACTTGCCTGACTTCAGGCTCTACTACAAAGCCACAGTCATCAAGACAGTATGGTATTGGCACAAAGACAGAAATATAGATCAAGGGAACAAAATAGAAAGCCCAGAGATAAATCCACACACATACGGACACCTTATCTTTGACAAAGGAGGCAAGAATATACAATGGAGTAAAGACAATCTCTTTAACAAGTGGTGCTGGGAAAACTGGTCAACCACTTGTAAAAGAATGAAACTAGATCACTTTCTAACACCATACACAAAAATAAACTCAAAATGGATTAAAGATCTAAATGTAAGACCAGAAACTATAAAACTCCTAGAGGAGAACATAGGCAAAACACTCCGACATAAACCACAGCAGGATCCTCTATGATCCACCTCCCAGAATTCTGGAAATAAAAGCAAAAATAAACAAATGGGACCTAATTAAAATTAAAAGCTTCTGCACAACAAAGGAAAATATAAGCAAAGTGAAAAGACAGCCTTCCGAATGGGAGAAAATAATAGCAAATGAAGCAACTGACAAACAACTAATCTCAAAAATATACAAGCAACTCCTGCAGCTCAATTCCAGAAAAATAAACGACCCAATCAAAAAATGGGCCAAAGAACTAAATAGACATTTCTCCAAAGAAGACATACGGATGGCTAACAAACACATGAAAAGATGCTCAACATCACTCATTATTAGAGAAATGCAAATCGAAACTACAATGAGGTACCACTTCACACCAGTCAGAATGTCTGCGATCCAAAAATCTGCAAGCAATAAATGCTGGAGAGGGTGTGGAGAGAAGGGAACCCTCCTACACTGTTGGTGGGAATGCAAACTAGTACAGCCACTATGGAGAACAGTGTGGAGATTCCTTAAAAAATTGCAAATAGAACTGCCTTATGACCCAGCAATCCCACTGCTGGGCATACACACTGAGGAAACCAGAATTGAAAGAGACACATGTACCCCAATGTTCATCGCAGCACTGTTTATAATAGCCAGGACATGGAAACAACCTAGATGTCCATCAGTAGATGAATGGATAAGAAAGCTGTGGTACATATACACAATGGAGTATTACTCAGCCGTTAAAAAGAATACATTTGAATCAGTTCTGATGAGATGGATGAAACTGGAGCCTATTATACAGAGTGAAGTAAGCCAGAAAGAAAAACACCAATACAGTATACTAACACATATATATGGAATTTAGAAAGATGGCAATGATGACCCTGTATGCAGGACAGCAAAAAAGACACAGATGTGTATAGCAGACTTTTGGACTCAGTGGGAGAGGGAGAGGGTGAGATGATTTGGGAGAATGGCATTGAAACATGTATAATATCATGTAAGAATCGAATTGCCAGTCTACGTCCGATGCAGGATACCGCATGCTTGGGGCTGGTACGTGGGGATGACCCAGAGAGATGTTGTGGGGAGGGGGGTTCATGTTTGGGAACGCATGTACACCCGTGGTGGATTCATGTCAATGTATGCCAAAACCAGAACTGTAAAGTAAAAAAAATAAATTAAAAAATAAATAAATAAATAAATAAAAATAAGTTGAGTGAAGCATTTTGTTGTAATTATATATATCATATATAATAAAATATGTCTGCATATATAAATAAAATACATATAAAAAAAAAGATTGCTGAGAGAAATACCAGCATCAGATATGAAGATGATATCACACTAATGGCAGCAAGTGAAGAGGAACTAAAGAGCCTCTTGATGAGGGTGAAAGAGGAGAGTGAAAAAAGCGGGACTGAAACTGAGCATTCAAAAACCAAGATGATGACATCCGGTCCCATCACTTCATGGCAAATAGAAGGGGGAAAAGTGGAAGCAATGACAAATTTTCTTTTCCTTGGGCTCCGAAATCACTGGACGGTGATTGCAGCCATCAGTATCTGTTTTTAACTGTATTAACTTTCTTAAGCAGCTTGGAGTTTTGGGTTTCAGTTTCTATTGTATTTCTTTTCCTGTCCTATCTTGCTCCCTGCCTGCAGAACTGCAAATCTTCTGTGGCTTTTAAGCACTTTAAATTGCCTGTCAGAAGAAATAACAGGTCAACAGGTCAAGTTGTCCTGTTTTTTTTTCCTGTGGATTCCAAACTGCATCCATACTACATTGCCTCTCCCACAAGTACTCCATTAGGCAAGATAGAAACCGGTCTCAAAGGCAGCCCCCGACAAGCAAGATCACTAAATGGAAATCTCAGCTTTCCCCTTTTGTCCCAAGGTAAAATTTAGGCATTGTGAAGATTCCTTCTGACTCTGCCATACTATTTGGAGGGACAGATCAGGTGAGAAAATGACACAAACTTCATATGCCTTATGGTACTCACTAAGTAGTCGTTTGTGTGCTATAGCTTCCAAACTGGTTTCTAGAATTCTCAGAAAGGTATTTCGTCCCTGTATGTTGTTGTCATCCCAGTGTCTCTGGGATGAACAGGGCCTGAAGCTTCCAAAACTGCTGTGTCACTCTCTCCTATCACCCAGTTTACCTTTTTCTTAATTTGGTATCGCTTTATTGCTATAAGGCTTCTCCTGCTTCCAGAGCTCTGCCAGAACTGGTGTTGACATTCTGTATTTCTTCATCAGTTGAGTTTGTGAAGGGACTGGAGGCTGGAGCTCCCTCTTCTGCCGTGTTTTCACTGGACGGTTGCTTTTGATCTGCCTCTTGTGTATGAATAGGATTTCAATAGGTGCCAGTTGACTCTCACCTATTGAAAACCTATTCATAACAAGAACTGAACTGTGATGCCTACATTAGGCATTCCCAGTGTAGATGGGAAAGTGTATGACAAGTGTTCTTAAGTAACACGTAAAGCATGGAACCTCACTTCTGTCAGAAGAAATAAAAGAGAAGAAATAAGTTTTGGTGAAGATGTAGAAAAGGAAAAACTTATGCACTGTTGGTGGAAATATAATTGGTACAACCACTATGAAACATTATGGTGGTTTCTCAAAAAATTAAAAACAGACCTAGTATATAATCCAGCGATTCTACCTCTGCACATTTATCCAAAGAAATTGAAAACATGAAGTCCAAAGATATATATGCTTCCCCATGTTCACTGTAGCATTTTTTTGGCCACACCTTGCAGCTTGCAGGATCGTAATTCTCCAACCAGGGACTGAATCTATGCTCTTGGCAGAGAAAATGTGGAATCCTAATGGCAATATCTAATACATGGAAGCTTCCCTGGTAGCTCTGATGGTAAGGAATCTGCCTGTAATGTGGGAGACCAGGGTTTGATCCCTGGGTCAGGAAGATCCCCTAGAGAAGGGAATGGCAACCCACTCCAGTATTGTTGCCTGGAGAATTCCATGGACAAGAGGAGCCTGTTGGACTACAGTCTATGGAGTCACAAAGAGTTGGACAAGACTGAGTGACTAGCACACACAAGATATGGAAGCACATATCCACTGAGAGATGAAAAGATAAGATGTGATACATATATCTATATTTATACCTATCTTTCCATTTGTAACAATATGAACCATTAGAGGGTATGAAGCTAAGTGTAAAGCATAAGGAATATAGTCAGCAATACTGCAATAACTTTGTATGGTGACCTGTGGTTACTAGAATTATTGTGATGACCATTTCATAATGTATAAAAACACTGAATCACTATGTCATATGATTGAAACTAAAATAATATTTTGTAAAAAAAAATGTTCTCACCATAAAAAAAGAAAAATAAAGCATGGTGTGTATTCCAGGACAAATTATGTAAAGCATATTGACTATATATATTATGCCTATATTAATATTATGAAGGTAATGACAACTTGAATCATGACCTTATGTTAGCTAGGCAGTCATTCTTTTAAGAAAAGTTTTAACAGACATAGAGGGAGTCAGTTCAAATACGCAAAACCGCAGAGAATATGAGTAGTGTCTGCCCCTCCTGTTAGTTTTGACATCACTTTTGTAACAAACAGAGGCTGTTTTTATCTTGAATACTAGGCTTAGCCCTCCTCTAGCCTCTAGGACTTATACTCAACATAGAGTTCATTGTTCTAATGGTCCCTAGTATTCTTTATCCATTCTTTCTTTTTAGTGAATGCAATATTTCTAAAGTATAAACCTTCATAAAATATCCTTTCATGACCTTTCATTGCTCTCAGAATAAATTCTAAACTTTAATGGATGGCTTCCCCCAATTCTTTTATAATTTGACCTTTTGATTATTCATCCACCTTCATCTTTTGCCATTATTTACATTCCTTTCATAGTTTAGTCATATGTCTGTTCCCTGCTCTTCAGTTTTCTAGTCTTTGCTTATTTAATCAGTTTTCTAGTCTTTGCTTATATAATCTAGTCTTTGCTTATATAATCAGTTTTCTAGTCTTTGCTTTCCATCATAGCTCTTTATATCTCTTATTTGCCTCATATTGATATCACTACCCCATTCATCATGCCCGAAACAGGTTAGGTGTCATTCTTTTGGATTCTACATCTTCCTTTTCATTTATGGTGTGTTGTATGTTTCACATTTTTGTCTGTATCTCTACCAGAGTATAAAACTGAATGTAACAACTTTGAAATCACCACTGTGATGTCTATTCCTAGAAAAAGAGCCAGCACATTTTTAATTGATTAATGTATTATGTCAGCATCTTGGTTTTAAATAATTGAAACTGTAATAATAACTACAACACTGAAGTGACAACATACTTTAACACTAAAAGTTGTTGATTGATTTATAGTTTAGAAGGAACCTGACTGCTGCTTTGGATAGAGCCAAATACATACCTGTGAGAATAGACAAGGCTGTGGTTTTTCCTGTCCCATTTTGTCCTAGGAGAATAGTGATATGCCCCTTATATAAATTCAAAGACATATTGTTTATTACTACTTTGTCACCTAATTCCTGTGGAATAAAGAAAAGAATAACTTGATATTTGTTACTTATCACTTATGAAAGACACTTATATCCTATCCTTAGAAGAAACATCATATCATCAAACTCACATTGTATAAAGAAGATGATACTGTGAACAAGGAACAATACATGTAGGTGCATTGAGTTTGTATACTAGTCAAAATAAATATGAAGTCTTGGTGGTATGTATATCTATTTACACTTGGCAAGGAAAATGGAGACTTTTTTATATTTTATGTATAAAGAACATCATATTGTAATTACGGGTTTACTAAACTGTAGCAGGATCTAGGAAAGCTCATAGAAACTGCCACCAATAATTGGAAAAGTTGATGCCATGATTTCAGCCAGAAGTTTAGTTATGGATAAAAGCCCGATGGCTCAGCTGGTAAGGAATCTGTCTGCAATGCGGAAGACCTGGGTGTGATCCCTAAGTTGGGAGGATCCCTTGGAGAAGGGAAAGGCTACCTACTCCAGTATTCTGGCTTGGAGAATTCCATGGACTGTATAGCCCATGGGGTCACAAAGAGTCGGACATGACTGAACGACTTTCACTTCACTTCAAAAGCATGTCCAGAAATTCTTAAGATTCCAAACAGCAGCTCAAATATGGTCCATTGTCTGTTTTTGTATGGCAAAAAACCACCACCACAACAAACAAACAAACAAACAAAAAAACTAGGAACAGCTTTTTATACTTTTAAAGACTTGGTAAAAAAACACAAAACAGAATATGTGACAAGCACTCTATGTGGATCATGGAGCCTAAAATATTTATTTGATTTATTTATTTGACAAACTTTCAGAAGGGTCTTTTGAAAATTCCTACTACAGTTGACTTTTGAACAACATGGGGGTTAATTCACATATAATTTATAGTTGGTCTTCCATATCTGTGCTTCCTGCACATTGACTGATTCAACCAAGCACAGACTGCGTAGTACTACAGTATTTACTCCTGAAAAATATCCACATAGAAGAGATTGATGTATGGCAAAAGCCAATACAATATTGTAGAGCAATTATCCTCCAATTCAAGAAAATTAGAGATACCAAGGGAACATTTCATGTACAGATGGGCACAATAAAGGACAGAAATGGTATGGACCCAACAGAAGCAGAAGATATTAAGAGGTGGCAAGAATACACAGAACTATACAAAAAACATCTTAATGACCCATATAACCACGATAGTGTGATCACTCACTTAGAGCCAGACATCTTGGAGTGCAAAGTTAAGAGGTCCTTAGGGAGCATCATTACAAATAAAGCTAGTGCTAGTGGAGGTGATGGAATTCCAGCTGAGCTATTTCAAATCCTAAAAGATGATGCTGTGAAAGTGCTGCCTTCAATATGCCAGCAAATTTGGAAAACTCAGAAGTGGCCACAGGACTGGAAAAGGTTGGTTTTCATTCTAATTCCAGAAAAAGGCAATGTCAAAGAATGTTCAAACTACCACACAATTGCACTCATTTCATATGCTAGCAAGATAATCCTCAAAATCCTTCAAGCTAGGCTTCAACAGTATATGAACTGAGAACTTCCTGATGCACAAACTGGGTTTAGAGAAGGCAGAGGAACCAGAGATCAAATTGTCAACATCCACTGGATTATAGAAGAAGCAAAAGAATTCCAGAAAAACATCTACTTCTGCTTCATTGACTACACTAAAGCCTTTGACTGTGTCAGTCACAACAAACTTTGAAAAATTCTTCAGAGATGGGACTACAGATCACCTTACCTGTCTCCTGAGAAACCTGTATCAAGGTCAAGAAGCAACAGTTAGAACTGGACATGGAACAATGGACTGGTTCAAAATTGAGAAAGGAGTACATCAAAGCTGTATGTCACTTTGCTTATTTAACTTATATGCAGAGTACATCATGTGAAATGCTGGACTGGATGAAACACAAGCTGGAGTCAAGACTGCTGGAGAAATATCAACAACCTCAGATATGCAGATGATACCACACTAATGGCAGAAAGTGAAGAGGAACTAGAGCCTCTTGGTGAAGGTGAAAGAAGAGAGGGAAAAAAAACTGCTAAAGACTCAACATTCAAAAAACTAAGATCATGGCATCCAGTCCCATCATTTTGTGGCAAACAGAAGTGGAAACAGTGACAGACTTTATTTTCTTGGGCTTCAAAATCCCTGTGGACAGTGACTGCAGCCATGAAACTAAAAGATGCTTGCTTTTTGTAAGAAAAGCTATGAGAAATCTAGACAGCATAATAAACAGCAGAGACATCACTTTGCCACAAAGTTTTGTATAGTCAAAGCTATGGTTTTTCCAGTAGTCATATATGGATGTGAGAGTTGAATCACAAAGAAGGCTGAGCGCTGAAGAATTGATGCTTTTGAACTGTGATGCTGGAGAAAGTTCTTGAGAGTCCCTTGGACAGCAAGGAGATCTAATCAGTAAATTCTAAAGGAAGTCAACTCTGAATATTCATTGGAAGGATTGTTGTTCTAGGATTTCAAATCCTAAAAGATGATGATGTGAAAGTGCTGCACTCCATATGCCAGCAAATTTGCAAAACTCAGCAGCAGTCACAGGACTGGAAAAGGTCAGTTTTCATTCCAGTCCGAAAGAAAGGCAATGCCAAAGAATGGTTAAACGACTGCACAATTGCATTCATCTCACATGCTAGCATTACCAAAAGGCAGAGGAACAAGAGATCAAATTTCCAACATCCACTGGATCATCAAAAAAGCAAGAGAATACCAGAAAAACATCTACTCCTGCTTTATTGATTATGCCAAAGCCTTTGACTGCGTAGATCACAACAAAATGTGGAAAATTCTTGAACAGATGGGAATACCAGACCACCTTATCTGTCTCCTGAGAAACCTGTATGCAGGTCAAGAAGCAACAGTTAGAACTGGATATGGAACGATCAACTGGTTCCAAATTGGGAAAGGAGTACGTAAAGACTGTATATTGACACCCTGCTGATTTAACTTACATGAAGAGTACATCATATGAAATGTCAGGCTGGATGAAGCACAAACTGGAATCAAGATTACCAGCAGAAATAGCAATACCTCAGATATGTAGATGACAGCATTTTTATGGCAGAAAGTGAAAAGAAACTAAAGAGCCTCTTTATTAAAGTAGAAGAGATGAGTGAAAAATCTGGCTGAAAATTCAACATTTAAAAAATGAAGATCATGGCATCTGGTCCCATCACTTCATGGCAAACAGATGGGGAAACAATGGAAACAGTGACAGACTTTATTTTGGGGGGCTCCAAAGTCACTGCAGATGGTGACTGAAGCCATGAAATTAAATGAAGCTTGCTCCTTGGAAGAAATGCTGTGACCAACCTAGACAGCATATTAAAAAGAAGAGACATTACTTTGCCAACAAAGGTCTGTCTAGTCAAAGCTGTTTTTTCCAGTAGTCATGTATGGATGTGAGAGTTGGACTATAAAGAAAGTTGAGCACCGAAGAATTGAAGCTTTTGAACTGTGGTGTTGGAGAAGACTCTTGAGAGTCCCCTGGACTGCAAGGAGATCAAACCAGTCAATCCTTAAGGAAATCAGTCCTGAATATTCATTGGAAGGACTGATGCTGAAGCTGAAACTCCAATACTTTGGCCACCTGATGTGAAGAACTGACTCACTGGAAAAGACTCTGATGCTGGAAAATATTGAATGCAGGAGGAGAAGAGGACAACAGAGGATGAGATGGTTGGATAGCATCACTGACTTGATGGACATGAGTTTTAGCAAGCTCTGGGAGTTTGTGATGGACAGGGAAGCCTGGTGTGCTACAGTCCATGGGGTCACAAAGAGTTGGACAAGACTGAGTGACTGAACTGAACTGAACTGACATGTACATTTATATATGTGTGCTAAGTCACTTCAGTTGTGTCTGACTCTTTGCGACCCCATGGACTGCAGCAGCTAGGCTCCTCTGTCCATGGGATTTTCCAGGCAAGAATACTGGAGTGAGTTGCCACACCCTCCTCAAGGGGATCATCCCAAGCCAGGGATTGAATGCACATCTCATGCCTCCTGCATTGGCAGGTGGGTTCTTTACCTCTAATGTCACCTGGGAAGCCCCCATAGTATACACGTATATTAATCAGGTGACATTTAAGTAGGATAATTAGCTTTTTGGATGTTAATCAAATCTCAACAGTGTGGTTTTAAAAAACACATGAATATTGCCTAGTTGATGTTCTTTTCAAATATAATAAATTATACAAACACTCAGAAAATATTTTAATTTGAAAATTAAAACCAATAAACTGAAAGTCTTAGTGTTATTATAGTAAAACAGAATCCAATAATAATAATAATAAAAGGTAAGTGGTATGGTTACATAAACAACAATTAGAGTAGATTTAAGAGAGAAAAATAATGCCAAAGATAAGAATGTCATTTTATAATCATAATGAGATCAGTTTTTCAAAAAGACATAATATTACTAAATGTTTATGTACCCAATAACCGAATTCAAAATACATGAGGCAACAATCAATAGAACTACAAAGAGAAATAGAAAAATGCAGCTATTTTCAAAGACTTTGATACTTTTCTCTCAATAATTGTTAGAATATGCAGAATCAGTAAGGATATAGAATACTTGAAGAGCTAACAACAGACTTGTCTTAATTGACTTTTTTTTATTAATTCACTTAACAGGAGCAGATTACACATTATTTTCAAGTACTTATAAAATTTATTTAGACAGATGACTGACTGAAACAAATAAGAATCAACACATTTAAAAGAACTGAAGTCATACAAAGTGTCCTTCTTTGAGCATAATCAGAGTTAAATTAGAAATGAATTACAAAAAAGATCTCAGGAAAATTCCCCAAATAATTAGATACAAAATAATACATGTACAAAATCTCTTCTGGAAAATTGAAAAGGAGGAAATACTTCCCAACTCACTATATGAGGCTATCATTATCCTGGTATCAAAATGAGAGAAATACCTTACAACAAATGAAAAGAGACCAATATCTGTGATAAAAATCCTAATTAAAAACACTCTAAACAAAATTTAAGAAAATTGAATCCATTAAAAAAGACAATAAAAAGATTCATTTCTGGGAAGTAAGCATGAAGAGCTCCGTAGACCCACTCCACAGTGGAACAAGAAACCCTGGTAAAAATTTAAAAAACATGTTTCATGTTGAGGTTTGATAGAAAACTACAAAATTCTGTAAGCAATTATCCTTCAGTTAAAAAATAATAATAAAATAAATAAGTTCAGAACTGAAAAAAAGAAAAACAAACAAACAAAAAACACAACCATTTAAAGCCTCCAGAAACTGATCTGAGAAAATACAGCAAATGGAGAAACATTTAAGAAAATCTACTATAACTTGGTAAGAACGGCAAAGGTCTATGTTATTTAACATTTAATTGCTCTATTAATAGTTTGTTATCTAGTTCCCTTCTTTTCCTTCAGTGTCCACTTATTCCTCAATATCCTCCACTCTGTGGAAAATATCTTGGATTTGTCCATTTCTTTTAATATGTATTGCTATGACCTTTGTTCAGTTACCATTATTTCTTAAGCAAAGTACCATTGGTCTGTTTCCTATACTTCTCCTTCTTCTTTTATTTTTTTCCATACAAAATGCTTTATTTAACCTTCGTGTCTTCATTCAGATAATTATACAAATGCATACAGTTAAGGGTTTAAACTCTATTTCGGTTCACAGCTCAATTCATAGGAAAGTTGAATACAGAAAAGCAATGCACCAACAGAATATGTCTGAGACACACTTCTTCTTAACTCCTCAATTTCCAACATCCCATTTCCCACAATGTAGTCAAAATGATCTTAAAAAAATATATATATATATATCATATATATACATATATATATATATATTCCTCTAACCAAATAATGGCTTCTCAATGAAGCCATTTACTACACTCTTTTGCCTCCAAATAGTTTTTTTTTTTTTTCCTGTTCCTCAAACACATTGACAGGGTAACAGGTAGGAAGACTAGGGGTCCCCAAGAGGCAGGAGGAAATAAACTGCAAGTGGCAGACATTTTTTCCTAATACTATGATGTCATGACAACTCCTGGTTCCACTTGAACTTAACTTTTCTCAAACCTTGAGCTAACCAATGTGTTTTTCTTATGGAAATGTTTTTCTTATGCTATCTTAATGAAACTATGTATTTGCCATGGAATCTGCCTTTCTTCAAATCCATTTCCACCAAGACTAACCTTTTTCTCAAACCTTGAATTGCTAATGGCTCTACAAACCAGTATGTCTTACACATGGAAATGTTCTCTTAAGGTCTGTTAATGAAACTATTTATTTGCTTGGAAATCTGCTTTTCTTCAAGATTCATGTCAATTGTTTTATGGCTGGGATGACTCACCTTGTGCCAATGTTATCTCAAAATGCATGCTGTGGGAGAGGGGCCAGGCGCAGCTCTCTCAGTTTTGAGGTGTTTCTTTTATCTAATTAGCAACTTACTAACAGATATATAACTCCTTGCTAAAAATTAGCAAGGGGGCACTCTTTCTGTCCCCTTCTGATGTCTGTGTTGGAAAGTTTTACTATCCCTTTTATACTTTAATAAAACTTTGCTACACAAAAGCTCCTAGTGATTGAGCCTCGTCTCTGGCCCCAGATCAAAATCCTCTCTCTGGAAGTCACGAATCTGGGCATAGCTCACGGCTCACAGCAGCAATCTTTCAACATGAAAGTCTTTCTCATCTCAGGGTTTTCAAATTTGTGATTTTCCTAACATGAGTGTTTTTCCTTTAGCTTTTCAAATAATTGACTCTTCTCATTCTCTAGTTCAAAGGTTATCCCTTCAGAGAGGTTTTGCTTTAACTACCTTAAATGTTATCCTCTCCAACCACACACCCAAATGTTCTTATTGAATTATCAAGTTTATTTTCTTCAGAGAATTTTATTACAAAATTTAAATATCACTTGCTGCCAAATCCATTAGAGGAGATTAAAAATAAGCACAATGGGTAGAGCAAATAAGATCACATACAGAACATATATTTATATGTTCTATAAATGCTTCAGATGAGAACTATATTAACTATGATTCTTTATTAAGTATTTCATTTGATTTCTTGGAATAGCTAGTTACAAACAATCCTAATAGTAGCATGTAGTATTCAGTCTTTGTAAGAAAAAGAGACTTTTGAAACAATACCTTGTACAAATGTTTGATCTTGATACCAGCCACCAAACCAGTAGGTTCAGCCTCAAAATACTTGTTTTGAGTTATCTCAGAGTCATTCATTTCTTCTTTTTTAATTTTAATTCTTGCTTTGCTGAACCAGTATGAGTGCTACAAAGAAAGCCAAAGTGAAATTACCAAAGTGAGCATTAAGAAATGAAGCACTCAATCTGAACAGTCTTATAACAAGTAAATCAACTGAGTCATTGTCAAAAAATAAGTGAAGTGACGAAAAGTCCAGGATCAGGAGACTTTGCTGGTGAATTCTATAGAACATTTAAATAAGAGTTTACAGCAGTCCTTCTCCAAGTCTTCCAAAAAGTATAAGAGGAGGGAACATTCCATAATTCATTCTTATATGGTTAGTGTTACCCTGACAGCAAATCCAGATAAAGAGATCACAAAGAAAGTAACTATAACCTAATATCTCTTATGACTATAGATGCAAAAATCAACTACTAGCAAACTGAATCTAATAAGCATATCAAAAGAATTATACATCATGATAAAGTGTGATTTATCCCAGGAATGCAGGGGTGTTTCAACAAAAGAAAGTCAGTCAATATAATATATCACATTAATACAACAAATGGAAGGAACACACATGGTCATCTCAACTGATGGAAATAAAGCCTTTAACAAAGTGTTTCAAGATAAAGAAGAAAACTATATCAAAATGATAAATGATAACAAAATGATATCATTGATCTATATTTCTGTCTTTGTGACAGTACCATACTGTCTTGATGACTGTGGCTTTGTAGTAGAGCCTGAAGTCAGGCAGGTTGATTCCTCCAGTTCCATTCTTCTTTCTCAAGATTGCTTTGGCTATTCGAAATTTTTTGTATTTCCATACAAATTGTGAAATTATTTGTTTTAGCTCTGTGAAAAATACTGTTGGTAGTTTGATAGGGATTGCATTGAATCTATAGATAGCTTTGTGTAGTATACTCATTTTTACTATATAGATTCTTCCAAACCATGAACATGGTATATTTCTCCATCTATTTGTGTCCTCTTTGATTTCTTTCACCAGTGTTTTATAGTTTTCTATATATAGATCTTTTGTATCTTTAGGTCAATATATTCCTAAGTATTTTATTCTTTTCATTGCAATGGTGAACGGAATTGTTTCCTCAATTTCTCTTTCTGTTTTCTCATTGTTAGTGTATAAGAATGCAAGGGATTTCTATGTGTTGTTTTTATATCCTGCGACTTTACTATATTCGTTGATTAGCTCTAGTAATTTTCTGGTGGAGTCTTTAGGGTTTTCTATGTAGAGGATCACATCATCTGCAAGCAGTGAGAGTTTTACTTCTTATGGAACAAAATAGAAAGCCCAGAGATAAATCCATGCACCTATGGATACCTTATCTTCAACAAAGGAGGCAAGAATATACAATGGAGAAAAGACAATCTCTTTAACAAGTGGTGCTGGAAAAACTGGTCAACCATTTGTAAAAGAATGAAACTAGAAAACTTTCTAACACCATACACAAAAATAAACTCAAAATGGATTAAAGATCTAAACATTTAAGACCAGAAACTAAAAACTCTTAGAGGAAATCATAGGCAAAACACTCTCCAACATAAAACACAGCAGGATCCTCTATGACCCACCTCCCAGATATTGGAAATAAAAGGAAAAATAAACAAATGGGACCTAATTAAACTTAAAAGCTTTTGCATAACAAAGGAAACTATAAGCAAGGTGAAAAGACAGCCTTCAGAATGGGAGAAAGTAATATCAAATGAAGCAACTGACAAAGAGTCAATCTCAATAATATATAAGCAACTCTTGCACTCAATTCCAGAAAAATAAATGACCCAATCAAAAAATGGGCCAAAGAACTAAACAGACATTTCTCCAAAGAAGACATGCAGATGGCTAACAAACACATGAAAAGGTGCTCAACATCACTCATTATTAGAGAAATGCAAATCAAAACCACAATGAGGTACCATTTCATACCAGTCAGATGGCAGTGATCCAAAAGTCTACAAGCAATAAATGCTGAAGAGGGTGTGGAGAAAAGGGAACCCTCTTACACTGTTGGTGGGAATGCAAACTAGTACAGCCACTGTGGAGAACAGTTTGGAGATTCCTTAAAAAATTGGAAATAGAACTGCCATACAACCCAGCAATCCCACTGCTGGGCATACACACCAAGGAAACCAGAATTGAAAGAGATACATGTACACCAATGTTCATCACAGCACTGTTCATAATAGCCAGGACATGGAAACAACCTAGATGTCCATCAGCAGATGAATGGATAAGAAAGCTGTGGTACATATACACAATGGAATATTACTCAGCCATTAAAAAGAATACATTTGAATCAGTTCTAATGAGGTGGATGAAACTGGAGCCTATTATACAGAGTGAAGTAAGCCAGAAAGAAAAACACCAATACAGTATACTAACGCATATATATGGAATTTAGAAAGATGGTAACAATAAACCTGTATGCGAGAGAGCAAGAGACACAGATGTATAAAACAGTCTTTTGGGCTCTGTGGGAGAGGGTGAGGGTGGGATGATTTGGGAGAATAGCATTGAAACATGTACATTTTCATCTGTGAAACGAATCACAAGTCCAGGTTCAATGCATGATACAGGGTCCTTGAGGCTGGTGCACTGGGATGACCCAGAGGAATGGGATGGGGAGGGAGGAGGGAGGAGGGGTTCAGGATGGGAAACACATGTACACCCATGGCAGATTCATGTCAATGTATGGCAAAACCACTACAATATTGCAAAGTAGCCTCCAATTAAAATAAATAAATTTATATTAAAAATAAATAAAATAAAAAAAAATTTAATGATATCAAAATGACATGAATTTTTATGGAAAAAATCCATAGATAACATCATATTCAATGGTGAAATTTCCCCTAATATCAGGAACAAGATAAGGAGGCCTACTTTCACTTTTGCTACTCACCACCGTACTGGAGATTCAGTCAGAACAATGAGGCAGAAAAAGAAATAAAAGGCACTTAAATTGGAAAGGAAGATGACATGATCCTACTTATTAAAAAAAAACAAACCCAAAGAATACACACCCAAATTAGCAGAGATAAACAAATTCAGCAAAGGTGCAAGATATAAGAACAATATGCAAAAATAAGCTGTAGTTTATGTACATGCAACAAACAATACAAAAAGAAAACTAAGAATTCCAGTTACAATAGAATCCAAAAGAATAAAATACTTGGGAATAAAATTAACAAAAAGTGAAAGACTTGTACACAAAAAACTGTAAAACTTTGCTGAAAGAATTTAAATAAGACATACAAATAATATTTTAATATGGCAATATTAGTTAAAACAATCAACAAATTCAATGCAATTCTTATAAAAATTCAGATGAACATTCTTGGAGAAATACAAAAATTGAGCATTAAGTTCATATGGACTTGCAAGAGGTCCTTAAGAGCCAAAATAATGTTGGTAAAGAAGAACTAGGTTGGAGTACTCACACTTTCAAATTTCAAAATTTACTATAAATATACAATAATCAAATCAGTACGGTACTGTTATAAGGATACATATATAGGCCAAAGGAATAAAATTAAAGGTCCAGAAATAAACCAGTACATCTGTGATCAATCTTTTCCATCAAGTGTGCTGAGGCCATTTAATGGGGAAAGAATAGTCTTTTCAAATAGTGTTGGGAATAGAACAGGATATCCACATGCAAAAGACTGAAGTTGGATCTCTACCTCACACTATACAGAAATTAAATAAATATTGATCAATGATCTAAATATAAGTGATAAAAATCACCAAACAGAAGAAAAAATAAACACTTTATATTTGTCATTGTCAAGACTTTATATTTGACAATGGTTACTAAGATATGACACCAAATTCACAGTAACAAAAGAAAAATTGGTAAATTGGATTAATCAACACTTAAAGCTTTTATGCATGAAAAGACACTGTCAAGATAGTGAAAAGACAACCCACAGAATGGAAGAAAATATTTGCAAACCATGTATCTGGTAAGAGTCTAGTGTCCAGAATATATAAAAAGACAAAGAATCCAATTTTAAAATTGGCACAGAACTTGCATAGACATTTTTCTAAATAATATATACAAATGGTCAAAAAATACATTAAAAGACCTCAGCATGATTAGTCATTAGGGAAATGCAAATCAAAACAAGATACACCTTATATCCTCAAGGGTACAATAAAAGAAAAAAACAGTTCAGTGGTTTCATTAAACATAGAATTACCAAAAACCACCAAACTGAAAACATTAAACACAGAATTACCACTCTTAGGTACAGTCCCAAATTCCCCTCATAGATATAGCTCCAAAAGACCTGAAACAGGTATTCAAACAAACACTTATACATAAATATTCATAGCATCACTACTCAATAGTTATAGGATGTCCTGTATATCCAACTAAGAATGAATAGATAAAGGAAATGCTTAGCCTCTGTGTATATACAATAGAGTATTATTCAGCAATCAAAAAGATTGAAGTGCTGATACATACTATAACATGGATAAACCTCAAAAAATATGGTAAGCAAAAGAAGTCAGACACAAATGATCACATACTGACTGACTCTATTTCTATGAAACATCCAGAATTGGTAAATCCACTGAAAAAGAAAGCTGATTAGTAATTACTAGGGACTTGGGATAGGGGAAAATGGGATATGACTTCTTAATGAGTACAGAATTTTATTTCTGGGTGATGAAAAGAGTTTGGAACTAGATATGTGCATGTTTGGGGGTTCCTTGGTGGCTCAATGATAAAGAATCCAGCTACTAATGCAGGAGACACAGAAGACGTGGGTTTTATCTCCGGGAAGATCCCCTGGAGGAGGAACTGGAAAGCCACTCCAGTGCTCTTGCCCATACAATCCCATGGACATAGGGGTACCGTCCAGGATTCTGTCCCTGCTGGCTATACTCCACTGGGTTGTAAAGAGCTGGACACGACTGAGCAACTGAGCACGGCACATAGGCATGTGCATGTACACTGTAAATGTACAAAATGTCATCACCTGTTCACTTTTAATTTTAAGTTATATGAATTTCACCTAAATTAAAGCATTAAATGTGGAAAAAAATGAGGCACTATAAAATTAAAAGCACTTTAGCTTGGTTTACTTTATGAGATACAGGAAATCTGCTACATACTTTCAGGCGTTATTTTGTTGTTGTTTGGTCACTAAGTTGAGTCTGATTCTTTCCGACACCATGGACTGTAGCATGCCAGGCTCCTCTGTCCTTCACTATCTCCTGGAGTTTGCTGAAATTCATGTCCATAGAGTCAGTGATACTACCTAACCATCTCATCCTTGGCCACCTCCTTCTCCTTTTGCCTTCAATCTTTCCCAGCTTTAGGGTTTTTTCCAATAAGTTGGCTCTTTGCACCAGGTGGCCAAGTATTGCAGCTTAAGCTTCAGCAACAGTCCCTCCAATGAATATTCAGCATTGATTTCCTTTAAGATTGACTGGTTTGATCTCCTTGCAGTCCAAGGGATTCTCAAGAGTCTTCTCCAGCACCACAGTTTGAAAGCATCAAATCTCCAATGCTCAGCCTTCTTTATGGTCCAATCCTCACATGTGTACATGACTACTGTAAAAATTATATCTTTGACTATACAGACCTCAGCAAAATAATGTCTCTGCTTTTAATATGCTAACTATGCTTTCCTTCCAAGGAGAAAGTGTCTTTTAATTTCATGGCTGCAGTCACCAGTGATTTTGGAGCCCAAGACAATAAAAATCTGTCACTGCTTCCATTTTCCCCCTTCTATTCGCCATTAAGTGATGGGACCAGACACTAGGATCTTAGTTTTTTGAATGTTGAGTGTTAAGCCACTTTTTAACTCTACTCTTTCACCCTCATCAAGAGGCTCTTTAGTCCTCGTCACCTTCTGCTATTAGAGCAGTATCATCTTCATATCTGAGGTTGTTGATATTTTTCCCTGCAATCTTTATTCCATCTTATGATTCATCCAGTCTTGCATTTTGCATGATGTATTCTGCATACTAGTTAAATAAGCAGGGCAACAATATACGGCCCTGTCATAGTCCTTTCCCAATTTTGAACCAGTCAGTTGTTTCATGTCTGGTTCGAAATGCTGCTTCTTGACCTGCATACAGATTTTTTTCAGGAGACAGGTAAGGTGATATTTTACTTCTATCTCTTTAAGAATTTTCCCCAGTTTTTTGTGATTCACACACTCAAAGGCTTTAGCATAGTCGATGAAGCAGAAGTAGATGTTTTTCTGGAACTCCCTTGCTTTTTTCAGTGAGCCAATGTATGTTGGCAATTTGATCTCTGGTTCCTCTGCCTTTTCTAAACTCACCTTATACATCTGGAAGTTCTCAGTTCACGTACCTCTGACAATGCTAAAGAATGTTCAAACTACCATACAATTGTGCTCGTTTCACATACTAGCAACGTTAAGCTCAAAATCCTTCAAGTTAGGCTTCAGAGGTACGTGAACTGAGAAATAGCGACAGACATGCTCTTGGGCTCCAAAACCACTGCTGATGGTGACTGCAGCCATGAAATTAAAAGATGTTCCTTGGAAGAAAAGCTATGACAAACCTAGACGGTATATTAAAAAGAAGACATTACTTAGCTGACAAAGGTCCATCTAGTCAAAGCTATGGTTTTTCCAGTAATCATGTATGGATGTGAGAGTTGGACTATAAAGAAAGTTGAGTGCCAAAGAATTGATGGTTTTGAACTGTGGTGTGGAGAAGACTCTTGAAGGTCCCTTGGACTGCAAGGGGATCCAACCAGTTAGTCCTACAGGAGATCAGTCCTGAATATTCATTGGAAGGACTGATGTTAAAGCTGAAACTCCAATACTTTGGCCACCTGATGCAAAGAACTGACTCATTAGAAGAGACCTTGATGCTGGGAAAGATTGAAGGCAGGAGGAGAAGGGGATGACAGAGGATGAGATGGATGGTATCACTGACTCAATGGACATGAGTTTGACCAAGCTCTGGGAGTTGGTGATGGACAGGGAAGCCTGGTGACCTGCAGTCCATGGGGTTACACAGTTGGACTGAGCAACTGAACTGAGCTTAACCCTCCACTCACCAGGATCTAAGAAACTATCACATATGAACTTAATAGGGAACATAGTTTACAGACACTTTTACATTTCTTTATTCTCCAAATTAATCCATTATGTACTACTTGACTGAAGAAGGGCTACATTACTCACAGTGTTTTAATGTACAGGGTTTCAGTATCTTATTCATACTGTTCATCTGCACATGTGGAAGGCCTTTAAAGTATATCAAGAAATGGCTAGTATTTCAGTATAGATGGTATGCAAATGATTCTGTACATGCCCTTGCTCATAAGGACTATGGTTTTCACAACAATAGCAGCATTAGAACTCACCATAAGAAAAAAGTACCATGGTTGAGGTATGCCATACTGCCCTGGAAAGACAGCTTCTATGTACCAGGTCACAAGGCCATACAAGAAAGCATCAATTACAAGCATTCCCATCATATAGCCAAAGGTGAGCTCATCCTCAAGGGTGGCTGGTGTCCAAATGTTATTCCAGTTAACACCAGTTTCTGAAATAAAAGGAGATATAAACCATAAATGACAGCTCTGTGACTGAAAGAGCAAAAAACAAAACAAAACAAAACAAAAAACGGTTGATAATCTAAATTTTACCAAGGTGCATTATCTATATGGTGATACCCTTAGTAATTAGTTCATCCAAGAAAATGATGGAATATATAATAACATTGATTTCTTTCCTCCTCCATTGAAAATCTACAAAAATAGGAATGATTGAGATAAAGTCAATGACTAAAACAAAAATAAAGAGTAACAAAAAGCCAAGAAAAAAAAAAAGACCTATTAGAAACTATCCCTCTACTTTTCTGCTAATGTTAAGTTCCCACTGGAATAACCATTAGTATATACACATTTGGAAAAACATTTACTATAACTAGAGAAGGATGATTACCAAGTAGAAGAGAAGAAGTTTTGCTGACAGTACTGATGGAAGGGGAAAAACATGTCAGCAAAAGATGACAAGTAGCACAACTGAAAAAGCATCAGGGCTTGCAGTGAACTCCCCATGCAAATAAGAAAGATATTAAACACAGTGGCCCATGAAACCCATCCTGCCTTCAACTTTAGCCCTTCTCCTATAGCTCAGCACCATGAGAAGAATGTTCATAAACATCGTGTCTTTGAGAAAGCTATATAAGCAGAGGTACTAGCCTGAGAAAAAAGGATTTGGATAATTAAAGGTGATTATCAAAATGAAAGCCGTCTGAGAGGCAATGAACAGTACATTAGAAAATGTAGAAAAAAAAAGAATGCACAATACAAACTTCAGGAAGTCTATCATAACTTGAGAAATTCTGCTACTGAAATAAAATAGGAGTTCCTGAAAAACAAAAGTAATACAAAAAAAGAAAGAGCAAATGATTAATAAAATAACTTCACAAAAATAACTCAGAAAATTAAAATTGTTTTAGTTTTAATTCTGTTGCAGATTAAGCCAATGAAAATTAATTAATTAAACCTAGTAAATTTTCTAATGCTTCATGTATAAAGTAAGAATGACGTAAGTATCCACAAAGAAATCTTATATATATTCCTATGATTGGCTATTCCTTTGGATTAGACTGTTGTTCACAGATGAGAAAACTATCTTCAATCCTCATTAATCAATAAATGCAATGAAATTCCCACTAAAGATTAACAAGATTTTTCATAGAATTTGGCAAAGTTATCCTAAAGTTCAAGAGGTAAGCAAAGTGATAAGAATGACTGAAGAGCAATAAGGTATGAAGACAAGACCAACAGATATTAAGACTTATTATAAAGCTATAATGAGTAAAACCACCATGGTATTGACACAAAAAGAGACTAAAAAAGAATGGAAACTATTAATATCACTAGAACCAGATCCATGCATGTATTGAAATGTGATGTGAAATAGGTGAAATGAAAAAGCAACAGAGAACAATAGACATTCCACTAAATTGTTGTAAAAGCTTGATTTTCATGTGAAAAATAAATAAAATTAGATATAGCAACTTTATGCTTATTGAAAATCCAGGTGTAAAAATTAAAAAATATAAAATTTAAAAGAAAATATACGATTATCTTTATGACTCTGAGTATTGAAGGATTTCTTGAAGATGACACAAGTGTACAAATTAAAGGAAAAGACTGACAAACCTGATTATATTATAGTATTTTTTTTGGAAAAAAGATACCATGAACACAAGTTAAATGAATCACAGTCTAAGGTTAGTTATTTACATTGTGGATAACTGTAGCCATGAAATTAAAAGATGCTTGCTCCTTAGGAGAAAAGCTATGACAAACTTAGGCAGCATATTAAAAAGCAGTAACATCACTTTGCGGACAAAGCTCTGTATAGTCAAAGCCATGGCTTTTCCAGCAGTCATGTATGGATGTGAGAGTTGAACCACAAAGATGGCTGAGCACTGAAGAATTGATGTTTTTGAACTGTGGTGCTGGAGAAGACTCTGGAGAGTCCCATGGACAGCAAGGAGATCAAACCAGTCAATCTTAAAGGAAATCAACCTTGAATATTCATTGGAAGGACTGATGCTGAAGGTGCAATACTTTGGCCACCTGATATGAAGAATGGACTTATTGGAAAAGACCCTTATGCTGGGAAAGATTGAGGGCAGGAGGAGAAGGAGGTGACAGAGGATGAGATGGTTGGATGGCATAGCCAACTGAGTGGACATGAGTTTGAGCAAACTCTGGGAGATCATGAAGGACAAAGAAATCTGGTGTGCTGCAGTCCATGGGACTGCAAAGAGTCAGACACGACTGAGCGACTGAACAACAACTTACAACATTTAGACAATTCAAATACTTTTATGTAGCAAGAAAGCCTTCTTTTTCTCCCTTAAAATTGATAGATTTAGATGCTATTTTTTACTTAGCATAAAAGATAAAATAATTCCATGGTGTAAAGGATATAGAATTTTGAATTGCTCCCCAATTTACAGTCCATTTCTCCTTATCTTATGATGTTCTGGCATTTTGTGTCCTGGGAGCAGCAGTGCAAATGTCCATTTGAAAAGGATGTCCCTTCTAAAAATGAAGACAAGTAGGAAAGGCAGCCCCTCACGTCACATAAGAAAAGAAGGAAAAGAAGGTATAGAGGACAGGTACATGGATCCTTGGCTTTCCTATTTCAGGGAAACCCTGGTGACATATTCAGGTGGGATCATGTAGAATATCCAACATTGCATGATTGGTGGCATTGTTATTGTCAGAGTAAGGCAGCTAGATAAATAAACCCAAAGTGATGTTACTGGCCCCTCATACCTTAAAAGTCACACTCAGAGCTTGCATAACTTTCCAAGTATTTATAAAGGCCAAAGAGTCTCAGAGAGAGCCAGAGGAAGGCAAAGAACTGAATGAGGATTTTTAAGGCTAGATGTACTAGCCAGAACCATGTTTCTAACAGATGCGAGCCAAACATAAAGAGTCACACTTCAGTTTGCAAGAGTCCATAAAGCAGCTAGGTACTCTACTATAGATATAAAAGACCCAGATGATACCACATGTATCTGAGGCCACCATGTCCCTCCATCATAAGAGATCTCATAAATTTCCATCCCCTTCAACACTATTTTGAAGAATATGAGAAGGAAAGAGATGTCTGAAAAACTGACTCATTCAGAGGAACCTGAGTAAATCACTAAATTAGACTTACATTTATTTTCTTCAGCACAGTAGTGCTGAGTTTGGAGGAAAATTAGTTACAGGAAATAAAGACCCTATATTTGCTTTTTACATGAGAGTAGTATAATGTATTATTGGAACAGATGTAGAAAAACCCATGTATTACTGGTGGGAGAATAAATAGATTTACTCTTTTTGAAGATTATCATAATAGTAATTAAATTAAGCTATGAATACCATATTAGATATTTTATTTAGGAATTTATTTATTTATATATTAGTATTCACACCATATGAGAAAATATGTGAATACTATTGAGGGCAGTAGCATAAAGTTGGAAAATTCTTAAGCATATATTGATAAAGAATGGTTAATTATAATACCTCTTTGCAATGAAATACTAAATAGCTTTGTAAAAGAAAAGGGTCTATCTCTATGTGGGAAGAGGTCTAACATATACTTTTAAGTAAAAAAGGAAAGCTATAGAATAGAAGGTTAATTCACACAATTGCCTTCATAATAAAAACACAAATCTGGAAATAAATAATTTTTATAGTATGTTCTTACCTCTTTACCCATAGTCCCACCTACACTGCCTCCTTCTACATTTCTAGGAATCAAATAGAAAAGGCAAAATTTCCAAGGCAAATGCTTACGTTTTGTTTCGAACTTGACAAGGAGTTTAATCCCCAGTGCCAAAGCAATATTTGGGCTGAGACAGGCAGCTACCTTCATGCTGAAGTTTATCTGTCCATAGTATTGAGAAATGGAATTAAATGGAAAGAAACTGGCAAAATATATGAAGCTTCCAGCAGAAGCAGCCAAATGGGCTGCAAATAAGAAGGAAATTATAAGGTCAATTTAAAGCAATAAACAAAATAATGAATTATAAATAAATTATAAATAAGTTCATAAGAATACACTAAATGTTTTCATAAGAAAAAAAAAGAATACACTAAAGGATAAGAATGTAAACTCTATGAGGGAAGAGAATTTATCTTTTTCACCCTCATATCATCGATGTCTGAAACACAATATGTGTTCAGTTCAGTTCTGTTCAGTTGCTCAGTCATGTCAGACTCTTTGTGACCCCATGAATTGCAGCATGCCAGGCCTCCCTGTCCATCATCATCTCCCAGAGTTCACTCAAACTCACGTCCATTGAGTCAGTGATGCCATCCAGCCATCTCATCCTCTGTCGTCCTCTTCTCCTCCTGCCCCCAATCCCTCCCAGTCTTTTCCAATGAGTCAACTCTTCCCATCAGGTGGCCAAAGTACTGGAGTTTCAGCTTTAGCATCAGTCCTTCCAATGAACACCCAGGACTGATCTCCTTTAGAATGGACTGGTTCGATCTCCTTGCAGTCCAAGGGACTCTCAAGAGTCTTTTCCAACACCACAGTTCAAAAGCATCAATTCTTTGGCACTCAGCTTTCTTCACAGTCCAACTCTCACATCCATACATGACTACTGGAAAAACCATAGCCTTGACTAGACGGGCCTTTGTTGGCAAAGTAGTGTCTCTGTTTTTGAATATGCTATCTAGGTTGGTCATAACTTTCCTTCCAAGGAGTAAGCGTCTTAATTTCATGGCTGCAATCACCATCTGCAGTGATTTTGGAGGCCCCCCAAATAAAGTGTGACACTGTTTCCACTGTTTTCCCATCTGTTTCCCATTAAGTGATGGGACCAGATGCCATGATCTTCGTTTTCTGAATGTTGAGCTTTGAGCCAACTTTTTCACTCTCCTCTTTCACTTTCATCAAGAGGCTTTTTAGTTCCATACATATTTATTAAATGAATGAATTAATGTATAAGATGACAATGTATAGGATATTTACCACATACAATAAAAATGTGCAGCCATTTAAACAAAGAATCACTCTTACATTTGTTCCTTTCTCCTTTTTAAAACTTATTTATTCATTATTACTTCGTTTGGAGAATTATAAATGTACACCACTAGTATTAACATAAATTTAATATCTTAGTGTTTCTAGAATTTGAAATTATGGGTAGAATAATAAGCCATGGATGAAGTTTTTAACACATGCTTTCAATCTAAATTATGATAGTCAAAAGAGAATAGTTAAATAGATAGTTAAGTATTGAGAGTTGGATATGATTAGGTCCATAAATACAGGCTCCTGTAAGCTAGAAAAAGAATTTTTGTCAAGATTATCATTGAGACAGGAGATCAAGATGGTGGAGTAAGTGGATGTGGTGCTCACTTCCCTTCATGAACACATAAAAAAATATACATACACATGTAGAATAATTCTCACTGAAAACTAACTGCAAACAGGTAGAAAGATTACTGTAAAATCAAAGTTCTAAGAAAGATACTCATAGAATATGATAGGATGGGAAGAAAAACAATCAGGTTGGAACCTGTGTCCTTGGGAAGGGAATCAGAGATTGCATGGGTGGACATTTGCCATGGGGACTGAGCAGGCTGAGCCACAGACTGGGTGTCCCAGCTCGTGCGTCCTATATGGAGGAGACAAGCCCCTTGGCTGGTTGGAGAACCATGGAGACAGAAAAGAAGGCTGGAGATGCCTGGACTCCACTTGTGAGGAATGTTCAGGTGCTCACTTGCCGCAGGCAAGGCTGAGAAAGATCTTTTCTAGCAGCTGCAGGGTTTCCTGAGACCACCTCCCTACACTCCCCAGCCCAAGCCAAGCAAAAACACTAGCACTGCTCACGCCACACTACAGTGTGGCCCTGGAGCTAGGGTGGTCAGGATTAAAGACTCAAACTTGGGATGCAGAGACAACCCAGCCCCAAGGATGAGCCCAGGTGGGTGGTGGCCATTTTTGGCACCTTCTCAAGTGGTGTCCTAGAAACAACCCAGACTTTTGACGCCAGCAAGGCTGCTGGGCTTCCCACAATTGCCTGTGTGCCCTTGTCCAAGCTGAAAAAACTCTTTGGCCCCACTCACAGCACACATAGTGTGGCACTAGATCTAGGACAGTCACGACTGGGGAAGAGATGTGATTATCAGCTGCATCTGAGCAGAGTGGCAGAAGCCCACACAGGCAAAACATTGGACTCCTTTTACGTGCATATGCCCACTTGCTTCAGCACACCCCTCCTTTGAGGCAAAAGTCCTGGTAAGTACCCTGTAAAGTGAAAAGGTTACAATTATATTGTCACCCTTCTTATTTATCTGATAAACAACATCAGATATGCAGATGACACCACCCTTATGGCAGGAAGAGCCTCTTGGTGAAGGTGGAAGGTGGGAGAGGAGAGTAAAACAGGACTGATGCTGAAGCTGAAGCTCCAATACTTTGGCCACCTGATCTGAAGAGCTGACTCATTGGAAAAGACCCTGATGCTGGGAAAGACTGAAGGCAGGAAGAGAACGGGATGACAGAGGACAAGATGCTTGGACAGCATCACCAACTCAATGGACATGAGTTTGAGCAAACTCCAGGAGATGTTTAAGGACAGGGAAACCTAGCATGCTTCAGTCTATGGGGTCGCAAAAAATTCAGACATGACTGAATGACTGAATAACAAAGCACCTATTTATGGTAAAAACTCTCTAGAAAGCAGCATAAAGGGAACCTAAAACATTGTAATGACCATTTATGACAAACCTCTGGCAAACATCCTACACAATGGTGAGAAGCTGAGAATATTTTTTTCCAAGATCACGAACATGAAAAGGATGTCCACTCTCACCAATTTTATTCAACATAATTTTGCTATAGCAGTCAGAGAAGAAAAGGAAATAAAGGGAATAAAAATTGGAAAAGAAGAAGTAAAACTTTCACTGTTTGCAGATGACATGATACTATAAATAGAAGATCCTAAAGATGCTACCAGGAAACCACTAGGGCTCATCAATGAATCTGGTAAAGTTGTGGGTAACAAAATTAACAGAGAAATCTATTGCATTTCTACACACTAACAACAGAAGATCAGAAAGAGAAATTCAAGAAGCAATTTCATTTACTACTGTATCAAAAAGAGTAACATACCTAGGAATAAGCCTACCTAAGGAAACAAAACACCTGTACTCTGAAAACTACAAGATGCTGATGAAAGCAACCAAAGAAGACACAAACAGATGAAAGACATGCCATGGTCATGGATTGGAAGAATCAACATAGTCAAACAAGGAAATCTAAAGACTGAATGCAATCCCTATCAAATTGCCAATGGCATTTTTCCAGAATTGGAACAAAAAATCCAAAACTTTGTATGGAGAAACAAAGGCCTCCATGTAATGAAAGCAATCTCGAGAGAGAAAACAGAGCTGGAAGAATCAGGCTCCCTGACTTCATATTATATTACAAAGCTATAGTCATCAAAACAGTATGGTACTGCCACAAAAACAGAAATATAGACCAATGGAAAAGAAATCAGCTATGAAAATATTAGTCACTCAGTCATGTCTGACTCTTTGCAAACCTATGGATTAATTGCAGCCCACCAGGCTCCTTCGTCCATGGAATTCTCCAGGCAAGAATACTGAAGTTTGCCATTTCCTTCTCCAGGGGCATCTTCCCGACCCAGAGATCAAACCCAAGTCTCTTGCGTCTCCTGCATTGCAGGCAGATTATTTACCATCTGAGCCACCAGGGAAGCCTGTTAACCAGCTATAACTCAACACCAAAAAAAGTTAAAAATAAATAAAAATCCAAGGTATTTGAGCTATAACTAGGTTCCTTTCATGTCTTGGTTATTTTAAATAATGCTGTAATGGGGTACAGACATCTCTTTGAGAAGTAATTTCAATTCCTTTGATGTATACCTAGAAGTGGGATTGCTGTATCTTATGGTAACTCTATTTGTAATTTTTTGAGAAACCTCAAAACTGTTCTACAGAGTGGCTAAAACAATGTATATTCCACCAACTGTATATAAAGTTCCTTTATTCTCCACATCCTCACCAACAGTTGCTATATTTTGTAATCTTGGTAATAGCCAACCTAACAGTTGTGATAATTGAATTTGAATTCCAGATGATCACATTATGAAATTTAAATTTAAATGTCAAGTTTTGAAAAAATTGACAAGGAATACAGAGAAACAAGTGAGGAGAAAATAAATCAACAACAGTTATCCCTGAGAAAGACCAGATGGTGGACGTTCTAGATCAACAGATTTAGAAAATGTTCTAAGATGCTCACACAGCTAAAGAAAGATGAGGATAAACTCAAGAAAATGATGTACGAACAAAACAAAATATCAATAAAGAAGTGAAAAACATAGGAAGGAATAAAGAAATTCTGAAGCTGAATAATACAATAAAAGCAATGAATATTCAGTAGAGTGTTTCAAAATTGAATTTTCACAGTGAACTTTCTCAGTGAACTTTCAGTTCAGTTCAGTTCAGTCACTCAGTCATGTCCGACTCTTTGTGACCCCATGAATCACAGCACGCCAGGCCTCCCTGTCCATCACCAACTGCTGGAGTTTACTCAAACTCATGTCCATCAAGTCAGTGATGCTATCCAGCCATCTCATCCTCTGTCGTCCCTTTCTCTTCCTGCTCCCAATCCCTCCCAGCATCAGGGTCTTTTCTAATGAGTCAACTCTTCGCATGAGGTGGCCAAAGTATTGGAGTTTCAGCTTCAGCATCAGTCCTTCCAATGAACACCCAGGACTGATCTCCTTTAGGATGGACTGGCTGGATCTCCTTGCAGTCCAAGGGACTCTCAAGAGTCTTCTCCAACACCACAGTTCAAAAGCATCAATTCTTTGGCACTCAGCTTTCTTCACAGTCCAACCCTCTCATCCATACATGACCACTGGAAAAACCATAGCCTTGACTAGAAGGACCTTTGTTAGCAAAGTAATGTCTCTGCTTTTGAATATGCTATCTAGGTTGGTCATAACTTTTCTTCCAAGGAGTAAGCATTTTTTAATTTCATGGCTGCAATCACCATCTGCAATGATTTTGGAACCCCCCAAAATTAAGTCAGCCACTATTTCCACTGTTTCCCCATCGATTTCCCATGAAGTGATGGGACCAGCAAACTCTAAATAGCATGACATTCAGAAGACTGACAATAAGCACATTATAATCAAGTTGTTAAAATCTAAAGACAAAGAGTTTGGAAAGGAGCAAAAGAGGATCATATGCAAAGATACTCATATGATTATTGGAAGAATTTCTAAACAGAAAGTTTGAAGGTCAGGAGGCTGTGGGTGAATATATTCAGATTTCTCAAGGAAAAAATTTGGTAAAAACCAAGAATTCTTAATGCTTCAAACTGCTCTTTTAAGATGAAGGAGAGATGAGTAACAAATAAATAAAAATTACCTGTCCTGGAGTCTTTCAGGTTGAAATAAATATAGTTGAGACTATATGAACAAGCAAAGATCTCCAGTAAGAGTAAATTCATGTACAATTATTAAAGCTAGTATTACTGTATCAACTATACCTCAACTTAAAAAGAGGAATCAGGAGAATCTGAGTCCGAGAAGATTATGTGATGATCAAAGTAGAGGTTGGAATGATGCAATTGCCAAAAGAGTTCATAAGCCAAGAAATGTTGAGTGTTTTCAAAAATGGGAAAAAGGCAAGAAAATGTATTTTTTACTATAGGCTCCAAAGGAATACAGTAGTGCTTCTTTTAGCCAAGTGCACACAGGACAGTCTTCAGGATAGAGCATATGTTAGGCCACAAATCAAATCACAAAACTTTTGAGTTAAGATAAATATCATATAAACAATCTTCTTCAACTACAAGAGGACTAGAATACTGAAAAGAAAATTGAAAAATTTACAATTTTGTGGAAGTTAAACAGTATACTCTTGAACAACAAATGGATCAAAAAAGAAATAGCAAGAGAAATTAAAAGGTATATAGAGATGAATAAAAATGAAAACATAACATTAAATGAATTGTAAGCAGTACTATGGGGCAAAATTATAGCTATAACTGCTTACTTTGAAAAAAAGGTAGGATCTCCAATCAATAAATTAACTTCAAAACTTAAGAAACTTGACAAAAACAAACAAAATTGGAAACTATCAATAAAAAATAGAAAGCTAGAATAAAGAAGGATATGTTTGTTAATAATAAAGATTATGGCAGAAATAAATAAAATAGAGAATTGAAAAATAGTAGGGAAAATAAACACATGTGGAACTTAGAAAAATGGGACTGATGAAGTTACTTACAAAGCAGAAGTGACTTAGAGTTAGAATATGAAGCTATGGCTACCTGGGGAGAAGGTTAGGGTGAAGGATAAATCAGGAACTTGGGATAAACAAACACACACTGTATACACAAGATAGATAACCAACAAGGATGTATCATATAGCACAGGGAACTCTATTCAATATTCTGTGATAACCTGAGAAAAAAATCTTAAAGAGAGTGGGTATACATATATTAATATGCATAACAGAATTACTTTGCTGTACACCTGAAACACAATATTGCAAATAAACTATACACTAATAAAATTAAAATATTAAAAAAACACAAGACAAAGAAAAAGTACTAAGATTTTCAATCCATAAGCACAGGATATCTTTCCCTTTATCTATATTTGCTTTAATTTCTGGTCAATGTTTCAAGTGAACAAGTCTTTCACCTCCTTGGTTTATTTTATTCTTTTTGATGCTATTGTAAGAGGGAAGATTTCCTTCTTTTTTGAGTAGTTCATTGTTAATATATAAAAATATAATTGATTTTTGTATCAGTTACTTTAGTGAATTTTTTATTTTATTTTTTTATTCTTCCATTTTTTATTTTTTATTTTTATTTTTAAATTTTATTTTTTTACTTTACAATACTGTATTGGTTTTGCCATACATTGACATGAATTTATTTTAAAAAATTTATTTAAATTGGAGGATAATTATTTACAATATTGTGATGGTTTTTGCCTTACATTAATATGAATCAGCCATAGGCATACATTTGCCCCCTCCATTCTGTACCCACCTCCCTCCTTAATCCATCCCTTCAGGTTGTCACAGAGCACTAGCTTTGGGTGCCTTCTGTCATACATCAAACTCCCAACGACTATCTATTTTACATATGGTAATGAATATGTTTTAATGCTATTCTCTCAAATCATCCCACCTACTCCTTCTCCTACTGAATCCAAAAGTTTGTTCTTTATGCCTGTGTCTCCTTTGCTGCCCTGCACATAGGTTCCTTAGTACATCTTTTTGGATTCCACAGATATGTGTTAACATATGGTATTTGTCTTTCTTTTTCTGACTTACTTACCTCTGTATAACAGGCCTAGGTTCATTCACCTCGTTAGAACTGCCTTAAATGTGTTCCTTTTTATAGCTGAGTAATATCCCATTGTCTATATATACCACAACTTCTTTATCCATTCATCTGCTGATGGACATTTAGGTTGCTTCCATGTCCTAGCTGTTGTAAATAGTGCTGCAATGAACACTGAGGTTTTGTTGTTCATTCACTCATTTGTGTCCAACTCTCTGTGACCCCACAGGCTTCCCTGTCCTTCACTATCTCCTAGAGTTTGCTCAAACTCATTTCCATTGAGTCGATGATGCCATCCAACAATCTCATCCTCTATTGCCCACTTCTCCTGCCCTCAATCTTTCCCAGCATCAGGATCTTTTCCAATGAGTCGGCTCTTTAGAACAGGTGACCAAAGTATTGGAGGTTTGATCTCCTTGAGGTCCAAGGGACTCTCAAGATTCTTCTCCAACACTACAGTTCAAAAGCATCAATTCTTTGGCGCTCAGCTTTCTTTATACTCCAACTCTCACATCCATATGTGACTACTGGAAAAATCATAGCTTTGACTAGATGGACCTTTGTCAGGAAAGTAATGTCTCTGCTTTTTAATATGCTCTCTAGGTTGGTCATAGCTCTACTTCCAAGGAGGAAGCCTCTTTTAATTTCATGGCAGCAGTCACCATCTGCAGTGATTTTGGAGCCCCCCAAATTAAAGTCTGTCACTTTCCATTCTTTCCCCATCTATTTGCCATGAAGTGATGGGACGAGATGCCATGATCTTCACTTTTTGAATGTTGAGTTTTAAGCCAGATTTTTCTCTCTCCTTTTTCACCTTCATTAAAAGTCTCCTTAGCCCTTCTTCACTTTCTGCCATAAGGGTGGTGTCATCTGCATATCTGAGGTTATTGATATTTCTCCTGACAATCTTGATTCCAGCTTGTGCTTCATCCAGCCTGGCATTTCACATGATGTACCCTGCACATAAGTTAAATAAGCAGGGCTATTCACTTTAAAACTCTTTTAACTGTCTTTAACTATTTTCTTTACTTAAATTGAACACCAGATTGGATGGATAATGTTATAATTTTGCTTCATCTATCAAATTTGATCTAATAAACACCAGAGAAGTAAAACAGTCTATTATACTTATGCCTATTTTTACCCATTTCCATGTTCTTTTCTTGGTGGAGTTCAGAGATTTCTGTTATCTCCTTTCTGCTCAGGAAACTTCCTTTAGCCATTCTTTAATGGTAGTTTTGTAAAACAAATCTCTGTCTTCCTCCTTCTATGGATTTATTTCCTATTTATTCCTGGAGGATAGTTTTCCTGGATACAGAGTTCACTGTTGGCATTTCTTTTCTTCAGCACTTGGAAAAACATGCTGCTTCCTTCTAGTTTAGATGAGAAGTGTGGTTATTCAAACTGACATTCTTCTATAAATAATGGATTATTTTTTCTGTCTGCTTGTTAGGTTTTTTTCATGGTCTTTAGTTTTCAGAAGTTTAATTATGATGTGTCTTGGCATGAATTTCTTCGAGTTTATCCAATTTGGCGTTACCCAATTTCTTGAGACAATATATGTCTGTCTCTCACCAGACTTGATAAAATTTCAGCCATTATTTCTTTGAATGCTTTTTTATTTTGAAAACTTTTTCAGTCCCACATTTTTCCTACTCTTCTTTTGAAACTTCATTGATACAAATAAGTGTTAGATATGTGGTTATTGTCCTACATGTCCTTGAGATTCTATATATTTTTCAGTGTATTTTCTCTTATTCAGAATGTGATTCTACTGAATCTGTCTTCAATTTAACTTATTCTATCTTATCTTTATTCTACATAAGCTTTAAACTTGCTGTTATATTTTTCTATGATTTCCATTTGTTTTTAAAATAATTTCTATTTCTTTGCTGAGATTTCTATTTACCGATTTGTTTTCATAATTTCTTGCTGAAGCCATTTTTATGATGGCTGCTTATATTGCTTGCCTACAATTTTAATACCTGCTTCATCTTAGTGCTGTGTCTTTTGCAGTGAATGTCATTTCTCATTAATACTGTGATTTTCCTGGTTCTTTGTATGAGTGATTTTCTATCATGTCCTAAGCATTTTAGGTAAAATGAGACTATGAATCCTAATCTTTTTTAAAAAGCAGGCAGCACACAAAGGTCAGATGGGTGTGGCTGTTCCTCTTCCCTGCTGACACTTCCCTGGGAAAAGCAGGGCACTGATATACACTGCCTCATTGCAGACAGATGAGGTGGAAGTTTGGACCTCTCTCTGGCCTTGCTAACACCTTTATGAAAGTGGGGCACTGACTCATACCACCTTTTAACCTCTGACGGAGGAAGCTTAGCTCTCTACTGGGCTTCACTGATGCTAGATGATGGGAGATGCAGAAGGAGTGCTGACTAGTTTTGCACACTTGTTCAGTTTCTTATTGCTGTTGGGTAGATGTGGAAGATTAGCTGATGGCAAGGATGCTTATTAGAACTGATTTGTACTACCTGTTAAGTATTATTGATACTGTATGTGGATGGAAACTTAATTCACTACTGGACACTGATGGCAGTAAACTGGCAAGGGAATTATTAATTGAATAGTGCCTGACTCTGGAAAGATGGGATTGAGATGGAGGATCAACTTCTTTGTTGACTCTGACTCAGCCATGAATACAGAGGTGCAGTGGTTTTTCACTTAGTGTTGGGCTGGAATAGGGCAAGTATTGCCAAAATCTTTTCTATTGTTAGGGCACCAACTTCCTAGTCTTTTGGTGTGGGAAAACAGGCTTTGTTTGGAACTTTTTGTATGTTGTTAGTTATAGACTAGACACTTTTGAAGTGCTTTTTCAAAGATATATGAGTAGCAGTAAGAAATCCCAAGAAAGTAAAGGTCAAGTCAATTCCTCAAGTTTCAAGGTTTCTAGGCAGCCTTTTTTCTTCTTTATAACTTTTGGGAGCTTTCTATTCTTGTCATAGCTGAGATTTTTAATTTTGAGGAGAACTTGGGCTGAATTAAAAATAAGTTTGATCTCCTTGCAGTCCAAGGGACTCTCAAGAGTCTTCTCCAACACTACAGTCCAGAAGCATCAACCCTTTGGTATTCAGCTTTCTTTACAGTCCAACTCTCACATCCATACATGACTACTGGAAAAACCATAGCCTTGACGAGATGGACCTTTGTTGTCAAAGTAATGTCTCTGCTTTTTAACATGCTGTCTAGGTTTGTCATAGCTTTTCTTCCAAGGAGCAAGTGTCTTTCAATTTCATGATGGCAGTCACCATCTGCAGTGATTTTGGAGCCCCCAAAATAAAATCTGTCACTGTTTCCATTGTTTTCCCATCTATTTGCCATGAAGTGATGGGACCAGATGCCATAATCTTAGTTTTCTGAATGTTGAGTTTTTTTTTTTTTATTTTTTATTTTACTTTACAATTCTGTATTGGTTTTGCCATACATCGACATGAATCCACCACGGGTGCACATGTGCTCCCAAACATGAACCCCCCTCCCACCCCCCTCCCCACAACATCTCCCTGGGTCATCCCCGCGCACCAGCCCCAAGCATGCCATATTCTGCATCGGACATAGACTGGCATGAATGTTGAGTTTTAAGTCAGTTTTTTCACTCTCCTCTTTCACTTTCATCAAGAGGCTCTTTAGTTCTTCTTCACTTTCTGCCATAAAGGAGGTGTCATCTGCATATCTGAGGTTATTGATATTTCTCCTGGCAATCTTGATTCTAGTTTGTGCTTCATCCAGCCCAGCGTTTCTCATGATGTACTCTGCATATAAGTTAAATAAGCAGGGTGACAATATAGAGCCTTGATGTACTCCTTTCCCCATCTGGAACCAGTCTGTTGTTCCATGTCCAGTTCTAACCATTGCTTCTTGACCTGCATGCAGATTTCTCAGGAGACAGGTAAGGTGGTCTGGTACTCCCATCTCTTTAAGAATTTACCAGAGTTTGGTGTGATCCACACAGTCAAAGGCTTTGGTGTAGTCAATAAAGCTCAGTCAAACCAGTCAATCCTAAAGGAAATCAGTTCTGAATATTCATTGGAAAGACTAAAGCTGAAACTCCAATACTTTGGCCCCTGATGCGAAGAACTGACTCATCTGAAAAGACCCTGATGCTGGGAAAGATTGAAGGTGGGAGGAGAAGGGGACAACAGAAGATGGCATCATCGACTCAATGGACATAAGTCTGAGTCAACTCTGGGAGTTGGTGATGGACAGGGACGCCTCGCATGCTGCAGTCCACAGGGTCACAAAGAGTTGGACATGACTGAGCAACTGAACTGAAAAATAAGTTAAAATAATATTAATATTTTAATTGTTCTAGATGGAAGAGTCATTCTAATTATTTAGTCTATTATACCACCAGAAATGTCTTTTTTCTTAAGTTTTTATAAATACACTAACTCTTGTCTGACAATCTTATTATTTTTTTTACAATCTTATTTTGATTTTCAACACATTATTTTCTGTTTTAGCTCAACATACTATTCTTCTTTATCCACAATTTTGTTGATTGTTTTGTTGAGGTCCTCAAGACCACCTCTGGATTCAGTCACTTTCTAGGACAATTCAAGGATATGGCATATAGTCATGCTCAAGAGTTATGGTGAATAAATAATGATGCTATAATAACAATGTAAGGATACAAAGCCCATTCATTGAAGGGAAAAGGAGCATGGGGCAAAGTGCAGATGGAAACAGGCACAAGTTTACAAGAGTTCTCTCTCAGTGAAATCACACAGGTTATGTTTAATTCCTCTAGCAAGGAATTGTGACAACATATATAAAATACTGTTGGCCAGATATTCATTAGAGATTGAGGGACTAAGGTTTTTGTTGGGAGCTTGTCACATAGGTGTACATAACATATATCGACTCAAGACTCCCAGAAAGAAAGCCTGTGTTTAGTATAAAAACTGCTTGTACAAGCACTTTAGGAACCATGAGCCACTCTTACTATTTAGAGAATGGGGAGAATCTTCTAAAAATTTAAGTTCTTAGATGCCAAGCAAAGGTCAACCTTTCTAGGAAGGCTTTCTAAGGAAATGAGTTTCAGGCCTGCTATGTTAATTCCTTTCAGTACAATTCTGAATACTAATTGTGAATTGTGAAGACCAATCAGCTGATATTTGTGATAATATGCAGGTCAGGAAGCAACAGTTAGAACTGGACATGGAATAACAGACTGGTTCCAAATAGGAAAAGGAGTACGTCAAGGTTGTATATTGTCACCCTGCTTATTCAACTTATCTGCAGAGTACATCATGAGAAATGCTGGGCTGGATGAAACACAAGCTGGAATCAAGTTTGCTGGGAGAAATATCAATAACCTCAGATATGCAGATGATACCACCCTTATGGCAGAAAGTGAAGAACTGAAGAGCCTCTTGATGAAAGTGAAAGAGGAGAGTGAAAAAGTTTGTTTAAAGCTCAACATTCAGAAAACTAAAATCATGGCATCTGGTCCCATCACTTCATAGCAAATAGATGGGGAACCAGTGTCAGACTTTATTTTGGGGGGCTCCAAAATCACTTCAGATGGTGACTGCAGCTGTGAAATTAAAAGATGTTTACTCCTTGGAAGGAAAGTTATGACCAAACTAGAGAGCATATTAAAAAGCAGAGACATTACTTTGCCAACAAAGGTCTGTCTAGTTAATGATTTTTCCAGTAGTCACGTATGGATGTGAGAGTTGGAGTATAAAGAAAGCTGAGCACCGAAGAATTGATGCTTTTGAACTGTGGCCATCTGATGCGAAGAGCTGACTCATTTGAAAAGACCCTTATGCTGGGAAAGATTGAAGGCGGGAGGAGAAGGGGACAACAGAGCATATGGTTGGATGGCATCATCGACTCAATGGACATGAGTTTGAGTAAACTCCTGGAGTTGGTGATGGACAGGGAGGCCTGGCGTGCTGCAGTCCATGGGCCTACAAAGAGTTGGACATGACTGAGCAACTGAACTGAACTGAAGTGATTAAAGGTTATATTTTGATACTTAAAAGTCTTACTGCAAAAATATATTTATACACTAAAATTATTTAATAGGGACTCTACTTGTTCAATACATAAAATACAGGAGGAATAATGCTTAATAGGTGTGGTATAAAAAAGAAATATTCCTTAATTTTGGGGGAAGTTATTAAAACTTGTCAATAGAAAATTATTTCTATAAGATCTGTAGTAGGCCAATCTGGGGTTATCCGATGATATATATCTTTCTCATGTGGGCTTTCACAAAGAATCAATTTTTCTTTGTCTATGTATGTGATACAGTGTCTTACCACATGGTAAGTACACAAAGGACATGCTGAATAAATGAATGAATGAATACCTCCTTCCCTTGATTTGCTTTTGGAAGTGATTTGAAATCAACTTCTGCAGGAAGCACTGTATAATTTATCCTCAGTTCCAACTGGTAACAATCTTATTTTATATACTGTTTTTATACATGCATTGGGCAGTATTAAATTTCAGTGCACCCTCCACCTCCTGTCAAATCATTTCATGTGCAATTCATCTATGTTAGAATGTATGCCAAGACTGCATGTGAGATAGCTACATGGAACTCCCAAATATGGCCTTATTTTTGGTCCATTAAAATGGTAATTCTATTACAGGAGAAGTCTTAGACTCACCTTTATTAAAGAATGTGCTAACCATAAAGCCAAAGAATATTGAAGCAATGGCATAACACATAAGAAAGACAAAGATGAAACTATAGTCACTGTAGCAGAAGACTGGATCATCGAAAATCTACAATAAAACAATTATGACATCTTGTAAAATATGCAATAAGTAGTACCATATAAACACAAGGGAAGAGAGAGAAAACTATGGCCCCGAAGAAACAGATCACACTGCCCAGTGACTGAAACTCAACAAGATGCCAAGTTAACTAATTAACATTTCTTACAGAAGGATTCATGTTTTTCTCAGAGATTTGGCAGTGTCTGAATTTCCATAAAAGCCATTTTCATTCTCTTGAAAACCTGAGACTAATCAGTCCATACTATGATTGCTTTTTCCTTCCCAAAGGATAGTTGTAGCAGGTTGCAATCCACTGGAACTAAAATGTTAGATGTAACAGCCATATATGGCATGTAGCTATTAAACACTTGAAACATTAAGCACTTGAAACATAGCTAGTGTGACTGAGGAGCTGACTTTTATTTTCATTGAATTTTAGTTATTTTTAACTTAAACTCAAAAGATAAAACAGTGTCAAATACAGATAAAGTATTTCTAATGAAAATACAGTGTACAAATTGAGATGTGCTCTAAATATGAAACATACACTGGAGTTATAAGTATTTAGTATAGAAAAGAATGTAAAATATCTCAATTTTTAAATTGCATACTGAAATAATATTTTGTATATATTGGCTAAATAATATACATTATTAAAATAATTTCACCTTTTCCTTTTTAAAACTTCTAGTAGCTACTAAAATCCTAATAGTACATGTATGACTCATTTCTACTGGGCAGCATGAAACTAACACTTGCCTTGGCAAAGACTAACACACATATCAAACAGACAATAAAGATATAAAAAAAGAAGAACATGAAGAAATACGCAGCCCAGATCATCCAACTTTTAAGTCCAATTGTAAGCTGGTACTCCTGTAGGAAATTCAAAACAAATAAAATATTAAATATATCAGCAATTCATAACATTTTCACATACATTTAAAAACTACATTCTCATAAAAACATATTTAAATGGATAATATCATTTTACGAGTGAAAAAATCAAGGCTTAGAAAGTCGTGTGTGTTGATTACACTTACACAGTTAGTAAGGGCAGTTCAGTTCAGTTCAGTCGCTCAGTCGTGTCCAACTCTTTGCAAACCCATGAATTGCAGCACTCCAGGTCTCCCTGTCCATCACCAACTCCCGGAGTTCACTCAGACTCACATCCATTGAGTCAGTGATGCCATCCAGCCATCTCATTCTCTGTTGTTCCTTTCTCCTCCTGCCCCCGATCCCTCCCATCACCAGGGTCTTTTCCAATGAGTCAACTCTTCCCACCAGGTGGCCAAAGTACTGGAGTTTCAGCTTCAGCATCAGTCCTTCCAAAGAACACCCAGGACTGATCTCCTTTAGAATGGACTGGTTCGATCTCCTTGCTGTCCAAGGGACTCTCAAGAGTCTTCTCCAACACCACAGTTCAAAAGCATCAATTCTTCGGTGCTCAGCTTTCTTCACAGTCCAACTCTCACATCCATACATGACCACTGGAAAAACCATAGCCTTGACTACATGGACCTTTATTGGCAAAGTAATGTCTCTGCTTTTCAATATGCTAGCTAGGTTGGTCATAACTTTCCTTCCAAGGAGCAAGCGTCTTTTAATTTCATGGCTGCAGTCACCATCAGCAGTGATTTTGGAGCCAAAAAAAAAAAAAAAATAAAGTCTGACACTGTTTCCACTGTTTCCCCATCTATTTCCCATGAAGTGATGGGACCAGATGCCATGATCTTAGTTTTCTTCATGTTGAGCTTTAAGCCAACTTTTTCACTCTCCTCTTTCACTTTCATCAAGAGGCTTTTTAGTTCCTCTTCACTTTCTGCCATAAGGGTGGTGTCATCTGCATATCTGAGGTTATTGATATTTCTCCCAGCAATCTTGATTCCAGCTTGTGTTTCTTCCAGTCCAGTGTTTCTCATGATGTACTCTGCATAGAAGTTAAATACGCAGGGTGACAATATACTGCCTTGATGTAATCCTTTTCCTATTTGGAACCAGTCTGTTGTTCCATGTCCAGTTCTAACTGTTGCTTCCTGACCTGCATACAGATTTCTCAAGAGGCAGGTCAGGTGGTCTGGTATTCCCATCTCTTTCAGAATTTTCCACAGTTTATTGTGATCCACACAGTCAAAGGCTTTGGCATAGTCAATAAAACAGAAATAGATGTTTTTCTGGAACTCTCTTGCTTTTCCATGATCCAGCAGATGTTGGCAATTTGATCTCTGGTTCCTCTGCCTTTTCTAAAACCAGCTTGAACATCAGGAAGTTCATGGTTCATGTATTGCTAAAGCCTGGTTTGGAGAATTTTGAGCATTACTTTACTAGCATGTGAGATGAGTGCAATTGTGCGGTAGTTTGAGCATTCTTTGGCATTTCCTTTTTTTGGGATTGGAATGAAAACTGACCTTTTCCAGTCCTGTGTCCACCGCTGTTTTCCAAATTTGTTGGCATATTGAGTGCAGCACTTTCACAGCATCATCTTTCACTAGCTTTGTTCGTAGTGATGCTTTCTAAGACCCACTTGACTTCACATTCCAGGATGTCTGGCTCTAGATGAGTGATCACACCATCGTCATCATCCAGGTCGTGAAGATCTTTTTTGTACAGTTCTTCTGTGTATTCTTGCCATCTCTTCTTAATATCTTCTGCTTCTGTTAGGTCCATACCATTTCTGTCCTTTATCGAGCCCATCTTTGCATGAAATATTCCCTTGGTATCTCTAATGTTCTTGAAGAGATCTCTAGTCTTTCCCATCCTGTTCTTTTCCTCTATTTCTTTGCACTGATCACTGAAGAAGGCTTTCTTATCTCTCTTTGCTATTCTTTGGAACTCTGCATTCAGATGCTTATATCTTTCCTTTTCTCCTTGGCTTTTCGCTTCTCTTCTTTTCACAGCTATTTGTAAGGCTTCCCCAGACAGCCATTTTGCTTTTTTGCATTTCTTTTCCATGGGGATGGTCTTGATCCCTGTCTCCTGTACAATGTCACGAACCTCATTCCATACTTCATCAGGCACTCATCTATCATATCTAGGCCCTTAAATCTATTTCTCACTTCCACTGACAGAATGTGGTCCACTGGAGAAGGGAATGGCAAACCACTTCAGTATTCTTGCCTTGAGAACCCCATGAACAGTATGAAAAGGCAAAATGGTAGGATACTGAAAAAGGTACTCCCCAGGTCAGTAGATGCCCAATATGCTACTGGAGATCAGTGGAGAAATAACTCCAGAAAGAATGAAGGGATGGAGCCAAAGCAAAAACAATACACAGCTGTGGATGTGACTGGTGATAGAAGCAAGGTCCAATGCTGTAAAGAGCAATATTGCATAGGAACTTGGAATGTCAGGTCCATGAATCAAGGCACATTGGAAGTGGTCAAACAAGAGATGACAAGAGTGAACGTCAACATTCTAGGAATCAGCAAACTAAAATGGACTGGAATGGGTGAATTTAACTCAGATGATCATTATATCTACTACTGTGGGCAGGAATCCCTTAGAAGAAATGGAGTAGCCATCACGGTCAGCAAAAGAGTCCAAAATGCAGTACTTGGACACACTCTCAAAAATGACAGAATGATCTCTGTTTGTTTCCAAGGCAAACCATTCAGTATCACAGTAATCCAAGTCTATGCCCCAACCAGTAATGCTGAGGAACCTGACATTGAACAGTTCTATGAAGACCTACAAGACCTTTTAGAACTAACACCCAAAAAAGATGTCCTTTTCACTATAGGGGACTGGAATGCAAAAGTAGGAAGTCAAGAAACACCTGGAGTAACAGGCAAATATGGCCTTGGAATGTGGAATGAAGCAGGGCAAAGACTATTGGAGTTTTGCCAAGAAAATGCACTGGTCATTAAGACTCTACACATGGACATCCCAGACGGTTAACACTGAAATCAGATTGATTATATTCTCTGCAGCAAAAGATAGAGAAGCTCCATACAGTCAACAAAAACAAGACCAGGAGCTGACTGTGGTTCAGATCATGAACTCCTTATTACCAAATTCAGACTGAAATTGAAGAAAGCAGGGAAAACTGCTAGACCATTCAGGTATGATCTAAATCAAATCCCTTATGATTATACAGTGGAAGTGAGAAATAGTAAGGGCAGTACTGACATTCAAATCTTTTTCTCTTGAGTTCAGAAATCTTTTGTCAACATTACACCTAGTATTAAACCAAAATGGAGAGCATTTAAAATTAAACTTTGAAATATCGAGATTAAGATCTCTTTTCCATTATATCCACTTCCAGGGATATTAGATAAATGTGTTTATGGCTTCTTTCTTTTTTAAAAAATTCAATTGTAAATTTGAAGTCAGCAGTACTTCTTATACTTGTTCTTTGTAGGCAATGAGTCTTTTCCTTCCCTCTAGTTTGCCTCTGAGCTTTTTGGAACTGTGGTTTGATGTCTAACATTAATTTTGTAAAATCTCTGCCATTATTTCTTTAACTCTATTTTCACATCTCCTTTATGAATTTCAATTATATACACGCCATATCATTGACAGTGTCCTATAGCTTTTCAATGTTTTCTTCTGGATCTTTACATAGTGTTTTCTTTTTTCACTTAAGTTTGTGTAATTTCAACTTTCTTGTACTCAATTTTTGATTTTTTCCTCATCAAGGTCAAATCTACTTATGAGTCTGTCAAACGCATTCTTCATTTTTGTCAGCAAGCTTTTTTTAATTTCTAGCAATCCCATTTGACTCCTTATAGCTTGCTGTTTCCAATCAGTTCAGTTCAGTTCAGTTCAGTTGCTCAGTCATGTCTGATTCTTTGCAACCCCACGGACTGCAGCATACCAGGCCTCCCTGTCCATCACCAACTTCCAGAGTTGACTCAAACTCATGTCCATTGAGTCGGTGATGCCATCCTCTGTCATCCCCTTCTCCCACCTTCAATCTTTCCCAGCATCAGGGTCTTTTCAAATCAGTCAGTTCTTCGCATCAGGTGGCCAAAGTACTGGAGTTTCAGGTTCAACATCAGTCCTTCCAATGAACATTCAGGACTGATTTCCTTTAGGATGGACTGGTTGGATCTCCTTGCAGTCCAAGGGACTCTCAAGAGTCTTCTCCCACACCACAGTTCAAAAGCATCCATTTTTCAGTGCTCAGCTGTTTCCAATAGCATTACCTATCTGATCATGCATGTTATCTGACGTGCTGAAAAGAGAAAGCTTGACATTACTATTTTTAAAGACGGCATGTTTGCAAGATTGGCCTTTGGTTGGTATATGGAAATTTGGCTGATAAACCACTCCCTTCACTGATATAAAACATTTTCTAAATGATAAGTGTAGCTGACTATGCCTAAACTGTTTGGACAAATAATATGGTGTATGCTGGATATCTGCTATCTAGGAGTGTGGAATTTTGGTATGTGGTAGGCCAAAGGTGCTTATATACAATAACCAGCATGCCAGTCAAAACCTTGGATGCTGAGTCTCTAATGGATTTCTCTGGACAAGAACATCACAAATATGTTGCTGGATTTTCATCACTGGTGCAAGAGTATGCCGTGTGACCTCTTGTGAAATTACTTGCCGAAGCCTGCAGGTTAATTCCTCTAGGTTTTGCCTGTGTCATTTTCTCTTATGATTCAGCTATCACCTACACTTACTCTACCATTAAAAGAAACCTTAGCTGTTAGCATATCTACATGCTAAGTCCCATGAATCCTTCGAGTGAATTTCAGAAAATAGGGATGGTCTGAAGGATCCTGGACACATCTACCTTTTCCTTTAGTGCCTTAAATTATTAATCACAGTAATTTAAACTGTGAAGCATGGGTCAGCAGTGGACCGCAGCAGGGCCGGGGGCACTGAATGCCCCAGTGCTGCACAGGACCTTTTGAAGAAGGTCCTTCAGTTATCATCATCACCTTCACCATAGTTTGGCCTCAGGCCAAACAACTGGGAGGGAACACAGCCCTACCCATCAACAGGAAATTGGACTAAAGATTTACTGAGCATTGCCCCACCCATCGGAACAAGACCCAGTTTCCCACTCAGTCAGTCTCTCCCATCAGGAAGTTTCCATAAGCCTCTTACAGACAGAATGAAAAAAACAATCACAGAAAACTAATCAAACTGATCACATGGAGCACAGTCTTGTCTAACTCAATGAAACTATGAGTCATGCCATGTAGGGCCACCCAAGATGGAAGGGTCATGGCGGAGAGTTTTGACAAAACGTGGTCTACTAGAGAAGGGAATGGCAAGCCACTTCAGTATTCTTGACTTGAGAACCCCATGAACACTTTGAAAAGGCAAAAAGATAGGACACTGAAAGATGAACTCCCCAGGTTGGTAGGTACTCAATATGCTACTGGAGAAGAGTGGAAAATTCTGAAAGAGATGGGAATACCAGACCACCTGACCTGCCTCTTGAGAAATCTGTATGCAGGTCAGGAAGCAACAGTTAGAACTGGACATGGAACAACAGACTGGTTCCAAATAGGAAAAGGAGTACGTAAAAGCTGTATATTGTCACCCTACTTATTTAACTTATATGCAGAGTACATCATGAGAAACACTGGGCTGGATGAAACACAAGCTGGAATCAAGATTGCTGGGAGAAAAATCAATAATCTCAGATATGCAGATGACACCACCCTTATGGGAGAAAGTGAAGAAGAACAGAAGAGCCTCTTGATGAAAGTGAAAGAGGAGAGTGAAAAATTTGGCTGAAAGCTCAACAATCAGAAGACTAAGATTATGGCATCTGATCCCATCATTTCATGGCAAATAGATGGGGAAACAATGGAAACAGTGGCAGACTTTGTTTTTTTGGGTTCCAAAATCACTGCTGATGGTGACTGCAGCCATGAAATTAAAAGACGCTTACTCCTTGGAAGGAAACTTATGACCAAACTAGAGAGCATAATAAAAAGCAGAGACATTACTTTGCGAACAAAGTTCTGTCTAGTCAAGGCTATGGTTTTTCCAGTAGTCATGTATGGATGTGAGAGTTGGACTATAAAGAAAGCTGAGCACAGAAGAATTGATGCTTTTGAACTGTGGTGTTGGAGAAGAGTCTTGAGAGTCCCTTGGACTTCAAGGAGATCCAACCAGTCCATCCTAAAGGTCAATCCTGAGTGTTCATTGGAAGGATTGATGTTGAAGATGAAACTCCAAACTTTGGCCACCTGATGTGAAGAGCTGACTCATTTGAAAAGACCCTGACACTGGGAAAGATTGAAGGCAGGAGGAGAAGGGGATGACAGAAGATGAGATGGTTGGATGGCATCACCAACTCAATGGACATGAATTTGGGTAAACTCCGGAGGTTGGTGAAGGACAGGGAGACCTGGCGTTCTGCAGTCCATGGGGTCGCAAAGAGTCGGATACGACTTAGTGACTGAACTAAACTGTACAGTGGAGAAATAACTCCAGAAAAAATGAAGAGATGGAGCCAAAGCAAAAACAACACCCAGTTGTGGATGTGACTGGTGATGGAAGTAAAGTCTGATGCTGTAAAGAACAATATTGAATAGGAACCTGGAACGTTAGGTCCATGAATCAAGGCAAATAGGAAGTGGTCAAACAGGAGATGGCAAGAGTGAACATCGACATTTTAAGAATCAGTGAACTAAAATGGACTGGAATGGGTGAATTTACTTCAGATGACTGTTATATCCACTACTGTGGGCAAGAATCCCTTAGAAGAAAGGGAGTAGCCCTCATAGTCAGCAAAAGAGGCTGACATGCAGTATTTGGATGCAATCTCAAAAACAACAGAATGATCTCTGTTCATTTCCAAGGCAAGCCACTCAACATCACAGTAATCCAAGTATATGCCCAACCACTAATACTGAGGAAGCTGAAGTTGAATGGTTCTATGAAGACCCACAAGACCTTCTATAACTAACACCCAAAGAAGATATCCTTTTCATTATATGGGATTGGAATGTAAAAGTAGGAAGTCGAAAGATACTCGGAGTAACAGGCAAATTTGGCCTTGGAGTACAAAATGAAGCAAGGCAAAGGCTAACAGAGTTCTGTCAAGAGAACTAGTCATAGCAAACACCCTCTTCCAACAACACAAGAGATGACTATACACAGGGACATCACCAGACGGTCAATACCGAACTCAGATTGATTATATTCCTTGCAGCAAAGATGAAGAAGCTCTATACAGTCAGCAAAAACAAGACCAGGAGCTGACTGTGACCCAGATCATGAACTCCTTATTGCAAAATTCAGACTTCTGAAAAATTGAAGAAAGTAGGAAAGACCACTAGACCATCCAGCTGTGACCTAAATCAAATCCCTTATGATTATACAGTGGAAGTGACAAATAGATTCAAGGAATTAGATCAGCTAGACAGAGTGCTTGAAGAATTATGGAGGTTCATGATATTGTACAGGAGGCAGTGATCAAGACCATCCCCAAGAAAAAGAAGTGCAAAAAGGCAAAATGGTTGTCTGAGGAAGCCTTAGAAATAGTTGAGAAAACAAGAGAAGCTAAAGGCAAAGGAGAAAAGGAAAGATACACCCATTTGAACACAGGGTTCCAAAGAATAGCAAGGAAAGATAAAAAAGCCTTCCTTGGTGATCAATGCAGACAAACAGAGGAAAACAACAGAATGGGAAAGAGATCTCTTTTAGAGATCTCTTTAGATCTCTCTAGAGATCTCTTCAAGAAAATTAGAGATACCAAGGGAACATTTTATGCAAAGATCGGCACAATAAAGGACAGAAATGGTAGGGGCCTAACAGAAGCAGAAGATATTAAGAAGAGGTGGCAAGAATACACAGAAGAAATATACAAAAAAGATCTTCATGACCCAGATAACCATGATGGTGTGTTCACTCACCCAGAGCCTGACATCCTGGAATGCAAAGTCAAGTGGGCCTTAGGAAGCATCACTATGAACAAAGATAGTGGAGGTGATGGAATTCTAGTTGAGCTATTTCAAATCCTAAAAGATGATGCTGTGAAACTGTTGCACTCAGTATGCCAGCAAATTTGGAAAACTCAGCATGGCCACAGGACTGGAAAAGATCAGTTTTCATCCCAATCTCAAAGAAAGGCAATGCCAAAGAATGCTCAAACTATTGCACAATTGCATTCATCTCACATGCTAGCAAAGTAATGCTCAAAATTCTCCAAGCCAGGCTTCAATAGTACATGAACCAGGAACTTCCAGATGCTCAAGTTGGATAAAGAAAAAGCACATGAAGCAGAGCTCCAACTGCCAACATCTGCTGGATCACTGAAAAAGTAAGAGCATTCCAGAAAAACATCTACATCTGCTTTATTGACTATGCGAAAGCCTTTGACTGTGTGCATCACAACAAACTGTGGAAAATTCTTTAAGAGATGGGAATACTAGACCACCTTACCTGCCTCTTGAGAAATCTGTATGCAGGTCAAGAAGGAACAGTTAGAACTGGACATGGAACAACAGACTGGTTCCAAATTGGGAAAGGAGTATGTAAAGGCTGTATATTTCACCCTGCTTAGTTAACTTACATGCAGAGTACATCATGCAAAATGCCGGGCTGGATGAAGCACAAACTGGAATATGTCCAGGAGAAATATCAATAACCTCAGATATGCAGATGACAACACCTTTGTGGCAGAAAGTAAAGAACTAAAGAGCCTCTTGAGGAAAGTGAAAGAGGAGAGTGAAAAAGTTGGCTTAAAACTCAACATTCAAAAAACTTAAGATCATGGCATTCATTCCCATCACTTCATGGCAAATAGATGGGGAAACAATGGAAACAGTGATAGACCTTATTTTTGGGGTGTCCAAAACCACTGCAGATGATGACTGCAGCCATGAAATTAAGACATTTACTCCTTGGAAGAAAAGCTATGACGAAACTAGACAGCATATTAAAAAGCAGAGACATTACATTGCCAACAAGGTCCATCTAGTCAAAGCTATGGTTTTTCCAGTAGTCATGTATGGATGTGAGAGTTGGAGTATAAAGAAAGCTGAGCGCCGAAGAATTGATGCTTTTCAACTGTGGTGTTGGAGAAGACTCTTGAGAGTCCCTTGGACTGCAAGGAAATCCAACCAGTCCATCCTAAAGAAAATCAGTGATGAATATTCATTGGAAGGACTGATGCTGAAGCTGAAACTCCAATACTTTTGGCCACCTGATGCAAAGAACTGCCTCACCACAAAGCTCCCCAATGCTGGGAAAGATTGAAGGTGGGAGCAGAAGGGCAAAAGGGATGAGATGGTTGGATGGCATCACTGACTTGATGAGTTTGAGTAAACTCCGGGAGCTGGTGATGGACAGGGAAGTCTGGAGTGCTGCAGTCCATGGGGTGGCAAAGAGTCTAACACGACTGAGTGACTGAACTGAATTGAAAACTTGTCTGGTGTTTCTAACAACTTTGACTTATCTGAGTCTGATTTTGATTACAGATTTGTCTCTTTGAAACATTTTTTTCTTAATTTTTGGTGTGGCTTACAATCCTTTGTTGAAAATCACACATGTTAGCTAGGGGAGCATATATGAAGGTAAACAGGCCTATAGTGTGAGGCTTCATATTAGATTAGCTAGGACTTGAATTGTTTGAAATTGTTACTGTAGGTACTAGAAACATCAAATTCCTCTAGTGACCTTTTACCGTGTCCCTTCTTGCCATCAGGTTTTACTTTTACCTTTCTGCTGCTCCACAGTATGCTTCTGGAAATTGGCCAGCTTGGTATTCACTCTTCCTGCTTTGTATTTGTTGTTACTGGGATATAACCTGCTTCTATGGGATGTAACAACCATCCACAATGCTGAAGATGCAGAAACAATCCAATCCTCTGTGTAACAGAACTCTACATGCTTAAAAATGCTTTAAAGAAACTTTATAAGAAAATAATTTGGATTACCTTCAATCTTTCTTCTTTTTCCCATACAATAGATCGAATGATGGAAAGTACAATTGGAGAGAACATGAGTACGAACATCAAAGGAAGGAAACTACCAGTGAGGAAAAGTAATCCGTCATCAGGATAAGCTGGATATGGAAATCTCTGTACAAAGATGCTGGTATCATCAAACAACTGTCTAGCACTGCTCTCATGATATAGAATGATGGCCTTATCTAAGGCATGCTGTATAGCCAGGAATCCTTCTCTGATGTACCCTATATGATAAAATAAACATCATCAAGTAAAACATGCTAAGGAACATCTAATCAGACACATGCAAAAAGCAAGGTAATTCAAGTCAGTCACAGTTTATCACATATAGAACCTGAACTGAGTGTTGCATCAGGGCCAACTGAACATAATAGCTCTGAGAACCTATTATAGTTCTCACACAGAAACAAGGGTTACTTCTTCAGATGAATCTAATTCACATCTTCTAAAAATTAAATATATTTAATAAAAGTGGTAGACTTGGTAAATGTAATTCATATTTACAAAAAATGCAACTTTAATTAAACACTGGTGAGATGAAGACTTGGAAATGTAAAATAAGATGTGAAAGTCAGACTGACAGATATATACAGTGAATAATACAGTTTGGACCCCAAGGAAAATTGTTTCACTGAAACCAAGTTATCCATAAAGCTAAAAGGCAGTTTAGGAAGTAACTTGCTTTTCTTTTACTTATTTTTCCTACTTGGAATGTGCTTTTAATTTACAAATCTAAAGCCCTATGCATTGGTAAAATAGGTGAGACTAACAAAAAATAATTACACTTGGGATAGACTCAAACTGCTTTTTTAAAAAACTGAAGTATAGTTGATTTACAATAATGTGATAATGTCAAGTGTACAGCATAGTAACTCAGGTACATTTTTTCAGATTATATTCGACTAGAGGTTAGTATAAGAAATTGAATATAATTCCATATACAATAAACTTGTTGTTTAGCTATTTTATGTATTTTGTAGTTGTTCAGTCACTCAGTCATGTCCGACTCTTTGTGACACCATAGACTGCAGCATGCCAGGCTTTCCTGTCCTTAACCATCTCCCAGAGCTTGCTCAAACTCATGCCCAATGATTTTGTGATGCCATCCAACCATCTCATCCTCTGTTGTCCCCTTTTCCACCTGCCTTCAATCTTTCCCAGCATCAGGGTCTTTTCTAATGACTCAGCTCTTCACACCAAGTGGCCAAAGTTTGGAGTTTCATCTTCAACATCAATTCTTCCAATGAACACTCAGGATTGACCTTTAGGATGGACTGGTTGGATCTCCTTGAAGTCCAAGGGACTCTCAAGAGTCTTCTCCAGCACCATGGCTCAAAAGCACCAATTCTTTGGTGCTCAGTTACCTTTATGGTCCAACTCTCAGATCCATACATGACTACTGGAAAAGCCATAGCTTTGACTATATGGACTTTAGTTGGCAAAGTGATGTCTCTGTTTTTTAATAAGCTGTCTAGGTTGGTCATAGCTTTTCTTTCAAGGAGCAAGTGTCTTTTAATTTCATGGCTGCAGTCACCATCTTCAGTGATTTCGGAGCCCAAGAAAATAAAGTCTGTCACTGTTTCCCCATCTATATACAATGAAGTGATGGGACCGGATGCCATGATCTTAGTTTTTTAAATGCCAACTCATTTTGACCGAAAAAAATGCACAACTTAGAAGCTGAGAATTATGTTTTATTCATCAGATTTTTCTGAGGATTTTAAGCCCAGGAGACAGCATCTCAGAGAGCTCTAAGGGACTACTCTTTTAAATGTTTTTAGCCAGCTTTTTCACTCTGCACTTTCACATTCATCAAGAGGTTCTTTAGTTCCTCTTCACTTTCTGCTGTAAGGGTGGCGTCACCTGCATATATAAAGTTACTGGTATTTCTCCCGGCAATCTTGATTCTAGCTTGTGCTTCATCCAGCCTGGTATTTTGCATGATGTACTCTGCACATAAGTTAAATAAGCAGGGTGACAGTATACTGCTTTGATGTACTCCCTTCCCAATTTGGAACCAGTCTGTAGTTCCATGTCTGATTCTAAATGCTGCTTCTTGACTTGCATACAGGTTTCACAGGAGACAGATACGGTGGTCTGGTATAACAATCTCTTCAAGAATTTCCCACAATTTGTTGTGATGCACACAGTCAAAAGCTTTAGCATAGTCAATAAGTAGATGTTTTTCTGGAATTCTCTTGCTTTTTCTATGATCCAACAGATGTTGGCAATTTGATCTCTAGCTTGGAGAATTTTGAGCATTACTTTGCCAGCATTTGAAATGAGTGCAATTGTGTGGTAGTTTGAGCATTCTTTGGCATTGCCTTCCTTTGGGATTGGAATGAAAACTGATCTTTTCTAGTCCTGTGGCCACTGCCGAGTTTTCCAAATTTGCTGACACATTAAGTGCAGCACTGTCACAGCATCGTCTTTTAGGATTCAAAATAGCTCAGCTGGAATTCCATCACCTCCACTAACTTTGTTCGTAGTGCTGCTTCCTAAGGCCCACTTGGCTTCACACTCCAAGATGGACTCTAGGTGAGTGATCACACCATTGTGGCTATCTAGGTCATTAAGATCTGTTTTGAATAGTTCTGTGTATTCTTGCCACCTCTTCTTAATATCTTCTGCTTCTGTTAGGCCCCTACCATTTCTGTTCTTTATTGTGTCCATCTTTGTATGAAATGTTCTCTTAGTATCTCTAATTTTCTTGAAGAGATCTCTAGTCTTTCCCATTCTATTGTTTTCCTCTATTTGTCTGCCTTGATCACTGAGGAAGGCTTTTTCATCTTTCCTTGCTTTCTTTGGAACTCTGCATTCAAATACGTGTATCTTTCCTTTTCTCCTTTGCCTTAAGTTTCTCGTTTTCTTGGCTATTTGTAAGGCCTCCTCAGACAACCATTTTGCCTTTTTGCACTTCTTTTTCTTGGGGATGGTCTTGATCACTGCCTCCTGTACTATATCACGAAACTCTGTCTTTAATTCTTCAGGCACTCTATCAGATCTAATTCCTTGACTCTATTTGTCACTTCCACTATATAACCATAAGGGATTTGATTTAGGTCACAGCTGGATGGTCTAGTGGTTTTTCCTACTTTCTTCAATTTTGCAAAAGTCTGAATTTTGCAATAAGGAGTTCGTGATCTGGGTCACAGTCAGCTCCTGGTCTTGTTTTTGCTGACTGTATAGAGCTTCTTCATCTTTTCTGCAAGGAATATAATCAATCTGAGTTTGGTATTGACCATTTGGTGATGTCCATGTGTAGAGCTATCTCTTGTGTTGTTGCAAGAGGGTGTTTGCTATGACTAGTGTGTTTTCTTGGTTTGCCTTGCTTCATTTTGTACTCCAAGGCTAAACTTGCCTGTTACTCCAGGTAACTCTTGCCTTCCATACTGTTGCATTCCAATCCCCTAAGATGAAAAGGACATCCTTTTTTGGTGTTAGTTTTAAAAGGTCCCGTAGGTCTTCTTACCACCATTCAACTTCAGCTTCTTTAGTATTACTCGTTGGGACATATACTTGGATTACTGTGATACTGAACGGTTTGCCTTGGAAACAAACAGAGATCATTCTGTTGTTTTTGAGAATGCACCCAAGCACTGCATTTTGGACTCTTTTGTTGACTATAAGGGCTACTTCATTTCTTCTTCTAAGGGATTCTTGCTCACAGTAGTAGATATAATGGCCATCTGAATTAAATTTGACCCTTTTGTTCCATTTTAGTTCACTGATTCCTAAAATATTGATGTTCACTCCTGCTATCTCCTGTTTGACCACTTCCAACTTACCTTGATTCATGGACTTACTATTCTATCGCAGGTTCCTATGCGATATTATTTACAGCATCAAACTTTACTTTCACCACCAGACACATCCACAAGTGGGCGCTGTTTTTGCTTTGGCTCAGCCTCTTCATTTCTTCTGGAGCTATTTCTCTGCTCTTGTCCAGGAGCATATTAGTCACCTACTGACCTGGGGAGTTCATCTTTCAGTGTCCCATCTTTTTGCCTTTTCATACTGTTCATGGGGTTCTCAAGGCAAGAATGCTGAAGTGGTTTGCCATTCCCTTCTCCAGTGGACCATGTTTTGTCAGAATTCTCCACCATATCTGTCCATTTTGGGGGACTCTACATGGCATGGCTCATAATTTCATTGCGTTAGACAAGGCTGTGATCCATGTGATCAGTTTGTTTAGTTTCCGGGGAATGTGGTTTTCATTTTGTGTGTCCTCTGATGTATGAGGATAAGAGGCTTGTGGAACCTTCCCTGATGGGAGGGACTGGCTGTGGGGAAAATTTGGTCTTGCTCTGGTGGGCAAGGCCATGCTGAGGAAATCTTTTATCCAAGTTTCTGCTGATAGGTGGGTCTGTGTTCCCTCCCTTTAGTTTGGCCAGAGGCCAAACTGTGGTAGGGGTAATAGTGACCTCCTTCCAAAGGACTTATGGAACATACCAGGCTTCTCAGGACTGTTGTAGTCAGTGCCCCTGACCCTGCAGCAGCCCACTGTCGACTCACGCCTCCACCAGAGACTCAAGGACACTCACAGGCAAGTCTGGCTCAGTCTCTTGTGGGGCCACTGCTCCTTTTCCCTAGGTCTTGGTGGGCACAAGATTTTGTTTGTGCCCTCCAAGTCTTTTTCCCCAGTCCTGTGGAAGTTCTATAATCAAATACCACTGGCTTTCAAAATCAAATTCCCTGGGGGTTCTCAGTCCCTTTGCTGGATTTCCCAGGTTAGGAAATCTCTTGTGGGCCCTAGAACCTTTGCAACAGTGCAAGAACTTGTTTGGTATAATTGTTCTCCAGTTCATGAGTCATCTGCTCAGTGTCTACAGTGGAACTAATGGTGACCTCCTCCAAGAGAACTTATGCCTCACACCTCGCCACCCAGGTCTGATGCAGCCAGAGCCCCTGTCCTCGTGGTAGGTACTGCTGACTCGTGCCTCTGCAGGAGACACTCAGACACCCAAAGGTAAGTCTGGCTCAGTCCCTTGTAGAGGTCACTGCTCCTTTCCCTGGGTCCTTGTGTGCACAATTTTTTTTGTGTGTGTGTGCATCCCCTCAGCATCTGGTGGGTCTGAGATTTGATTTTAAACATGAATGCACCCCTCCTACTGTCTTGTTGGGGTTTTTCCTTTGCTCCTGGATGCAGGCTATCTTTTTCTGCTAGGATTCAACATTCTCCTGTTGATGGTTGTTTAGCAACTAGTTGTGATTTTGGTATTCTTGCAGGAGAAGATGAGCACACATCCTTCTACTCCAGTACCTTAGAAGTTAATCAGTCTAAGGCAAGGATGAGACTTTAATCAGGGAGCCAGCTGACCAAGAAGATGGAAGGCTAATGTCTCAAAATAACCATATTATCTGGGTTTGGTTCTTTTATAGATCAGAGATTGGGGGGCGGGGTGAGGAAGCAAAGTAAAAAGGCCATTAATCTTGCAAACATCTCCTAGAATGGCAAGCCTCAGGCAGGGGATGTGTTAATTTCTTCCTGCCATCTACAGGTGGACAGAGTTCTGAACAAAGGCACTTTAACAGTCAGGCAGGTGAGTAGGATTCTCTGAGGCAGAGCATTCTGTATGATTATAATAACAAAAGCAATGAAAAGCAAGTCAAAAAACAGTTTCTGACATGGAGTCAGAATTGGCTTCTTCTCCACAGTATATTCACATCCCACTCAAAGCATCTCCCTTTCTTCTGAATTCATGCTGAGATTTCTCCCCAGAAACATCCTCAAGTCCAAGACACTTGGTTTAGAGCTTCCACAGTCACTCCCTCAAGTATGGACCCTCATTGCTGAAGCAGCACCCCAGGCTATGGGGTGCAAGCCTGGCTTGCCCTGCCTGTTCTGTGATGCCCTTCGTCTAAGAAGCTGCTTGCATATGCCTTCTGCTAGCTGTAGTTGCATACTGCATTTTATGTATAGTAGTGTTAGGTAGGTAAAACAGGGAAAAGGAGTCCAAAATGGCGGGGGCTATAGACAAGGAAGGGAAAAGCCCATGAAAATGAAAGAAAAGAAGGTCCGAGGACCGGAGTGAGGACCTCAAGTAAAACAAACAACACTCCTGGCTGGCCCAACTTACATAGGACAGGCCCAGGGAGAGATAAACATATAAATAGAAGAGCCAAAGCCAGCTCTCTCTCTCCTGTGCGCTGGGGCGCTCTTCTCGTGTCTTTAGATCAATGTGCCCTCATGCCTCAAAGATGGATTTTTCTGCTATCTTCTAAATAAAATAGAGCTGTAACACTGAGCTGTAACACTGATTTGTCTAAGAGCTATAACACAGTCCATTTGAGACCTGAGAGCTATAACACGGTCTATCCAAGACCTGAGAGCTGTGACTCGCCCAGGGGGCTTTAATGTCCGTCACTCAAAATCTTTGTTGTGACAAGACAAAGAATCAAGGAACATACACTCGCGTGACAGTAGTTACTAATTTTTTAAGGTTGGAAATCAGATAATTAATTTTATTCTTTTCAGTTTTTCTCGTATCAACATATAAACATTATAGAGTTATTTCTAAGCATTGTATGCTCCTAATTTTTCTCCCAAACCTTAACATGTTATTTTTGGGAGAAAAACTCCCTCTGCACTTCCTAGATTCAGGTGGTTATTTCCTTTCCCATGGTAGGGAATTTTTTTTAGTATAATCTCTTTGAGTATTTTATCAGTCTCTTTCTCTTCTTCTTCTGGGATCACTATAATTTGACTGCAGATGGGTTTAATGTTGTCCCAAAGGTCTCTTAAGACTGTCTGCATTTCTTTTCATTCTTTTTTCTTTATTCTGTTCTGCAGCAGTGATTTCCACCATTCTATCTTCCAGCTCACTTATCCATTTTACTGCCTCAGCTATTCTGTTCTTTATTCCTTCCGCTGTCTTTTTCATTTCAGTTATTAGATTGTTCATCATCACTGTTCATCCGTTCTTTAGTTCTTCTAGATCTTTGTTATACATTTCTTGTACTTTCTCTATCTGTACCTCTATTTTCCCAAGATCTTGCATCATCTTTACTATCATTGCTCTGATATTTTTCAGGTAGATTGCCTATCTCCTCTTTATTAGTTGGTCTTGTAGGGCTTTACATTTCTCTTTTCTGTAACATATTTCTGTTATCTCATTTTGTCTGTGTTTGTGGTCCCCACTCTGAAGGCTGCAGGATTGTACTTCCTCTTGCTTCTGGTGCCTGTCCCTTGGTGGGAAGGTTCCATCTAGGGGCTTGCACAGCCTTTCTGGTGGGAGGGAGATGAGTCTTGTCCTTCTGGTGGGCAGGGCTGTGTCAATGGGCATGTTTTGGGGTGTCTGTAAGGTTAGTTCAACTTTAGGCCCCTGTTTACTAATGGGTGGGGCTGTGTTCCTGTTTTTCTGGCTGTTGAAAGAAAACAACCAAAGAAAAAAATTCCAAACCAAAACAAAGACTAAAAACAAGACAAAGCCCCCGAAAAGCAAAGATAATAATACACAAAAACAAAAAACAGAAAAACAAAACAAAAATTAAAGTAAAACAAAAAAGAAAAATACAAAATATGTTTAAAACAAACAAACAAATAACATTACAATTCCCTGTGGCCTCTGCTATCAGTGTCATTGCCATCCTTGTGAACCACAGTCAACTGCCGCCTCCTCAAGAGCCCTCCAAGACCTCTAGGAAGGTCATGAGCCCTCCTGTGGGCACTATGGTGGGGAGCGCAGATTGTGACCTGGCCCAACCCCTGCATGTGTGTGCCCACAAAGTCCACAGCTGCTAAAGTCAAACCTGTCTCAGTTGTGGGACACTCACTGTCCATTTAGATGTTCCACAGGTGCTGGGTTTACTAAGTCCATCACAGGGATTTAATCCACACCCTGTGCAGCTGCAAGAAGTGATTTCAGTTCTTCCTTAGTCACACAGCCTCTGAGACTCAGCTTAAGTTTGGGCACAAACTTTGCATGTGGGCCACCCTCAGGCATCTGCTCTCTGTTCAGATGAAATGGGGTGAAGGCAGTAAATGACTGGGGCATGTTTGATTGCTTAGGTGGGAGGGAAAAAGAGGTGGTAACAACTGGGGCATGTGAGCTCACTTTGGCGAGAGCCATCTCCCAGCTCCTGTGGAGGAAGGGGCTGGTGTGGGTACAGAGGCCTTGATGGTGGTCCCACCCTTTGTGTACCACTTCGAGGGGAGACAATGTTTCCTCCAGGAGCAATCAGGCTGCAGAGCTCCTCAATTCTGTCTCTTGAGGTTGTCTCTATGCAGCTGACAGAAGTCTTCTCCTTAGTTGCGCTCTCCAAACCCCATGCTTTAGCATCCAGTCCCTGCCAGCACTGGTAGACACCCTCTAAGATTGAGGCATGGACCAGCCTGTAAATCTTGCTCTGCCCTGCTTGCCACAGACCAGCTGCTGCACTCCTCTCTGATAGCCCTCAAAGCTCTCCTATTTCATGTGATCTCGAGGAACAGTGAGGGGGCTTCCCTGGATATGATAACTTCTCCTCTCCTTCAGCTTCCACCCAGGGGTGTGAGTCCCATTTGCTTCTTTTTTTCTTCCTTCAGGAAAACTCCCTGGGGTTGGGAATTCCCTGGTGGTCCAGCAGCGAGGACTCACCACTCCCACTGTGGGGAGTCTGGGTTCAACCCTCAGCCAAGGATCCAAGATCCTGGCAAGCCATGTGGCCTGTCCAAAAACAGAATAACAAAACAGACTAACAAAAATCAAAACAAATAGCAAAAATAAAACAAAACAAAAAAAGAAAACAAACCAAAACCAAAACAAAACAAATAACAACAAACAGAAAAAAAAAAAACAAAAAACCCAGCATAAAGCCAAAAAGATATTCCCTGAAGAAAATAAAAATAGAATAAATGAAAATTTAAAAATACAAAATTGAAAAAATAAAACAGGAACAACAACAACAAAATTCCCTGGGGCCTCTGTTATCAGTGTGCTTGTCCCCATGGTGAACTAAAGCCAACTCCCACCTCCCCAGGACATCCTCCAAGACCTCTAGTTAGGTCACTGGACCCACTATGGGTAGTGTGGAGTCAGCTCAAACTTTGACATGGCCCATCACATTCCCTACCCTGTGTACGTGGCCACAAGTCCACAGCTGCTAAAGGTAGACCTGGCTCAGTTGCAGGAGCAATTTACCATTAAAATGTACTCTAGGCCCTAAGTTTACCAAGCCCCCTGAGTGGGATTAATTTATGGTTTGTGCAGCTTGAAGGAAAGATTTCAGGTCTTCCTCAGTCAAACAGCCTCTAGGGCTCTGCTTTGGTTTTGGCTGCACCTCTGCCTTTGGTTCACCCACAGGTGTCTTCTTCTTGCCCAGCCAAGAAGGGGCTAAAGGCAGCAACTGGGGGGAGTACCGACCTGTTTCCCACCATTTTGCTACACATATTTTTTTCTGCCCCCTTCTCTCTTATTTCTGAAGGACTTTAATTATACAGATGTAAAACATTTAGTATTTTCCCACATCTCAGTGAACCACCACTTAATTTTTTTTTTTTCAGAACGGTTATATTTTATTGTTTCTAGTTCACTTTTTCTTCCATCATCTTCATTTGAATATTAAATTTCTCTTGTATTTTACAATTTTAGACTTTGTGTTTTATTCCTTTTTTATTGTTTATATTTCTCTTCTGAAATTTATTTTTCCTATCACTTTATGTTTATTTTCTTTTATCTCAGTGACAATAGTTATATAGCCGCTTAAAAGTCATGTCTTCTTAATTTCATAATCTGGGTTTCCTTGAAGTCTATCTGAGTTGGTATTAAGAGATAGTAAACATTTTAATAGTAATATGATATTGTACTGATAAGGTAATGTAATTGATATATAAGAATACACAGACTAAAAGGGAATAAAGAGAGAATTTCAGGACAGATTACTTTAAGTAGTTTTGGTGAAATTGCTTTACTCCACATGGAGAAAAATAATGTTTAACACTTAGCCAAAACCACATACAAATGTGAATTCCTCATGGATTACATTCAAATTGTAGAAGGAAAAATAAGAAATATTAGGACAATATTTTTGAACTTAGGAGAAGGGGAAGGCTCCTCAAATGATCTCAGAAGAAGAGCCACATGACAAAACTGATGAATTATATATCAAATTAAATATTTCCTTCAATAAAGGACAATAGAATCACAAATTGGAAAAATGCACTTTTAACATTTGGTACCAGCAATAAATATATCTAGAATATACAAAGAACTTCTGAATAGTTATAAGTTTTAAAATAAATATTTAAATACATAAATAAATAAATTCTGTGTTATTTGAAACTCTGTCATGTGGAGGGATTGTTGTTTTTAAATTTCCTTTTTGAATTGACATATATTTGATTTACAATATTATATTAGTTTTAGGTGTACAACAGCGATTCGGTATTTTTATAGGTTATATTCCATTAAAAGTTATTACAAAATAGCCACTATGGAAAGCATATGGTGGTTCCCCAGAAAACTAAAAAATAGTACTCCTGGGCATATACCTGGACAAAACTGTAATTCAAAATGATACACGAATCCTTATATTCATAGCAGCAGTGTTCACAATGGCCAAAATGTGGAAACAACCAAAATGTTCATCAACAGATGAAGGTATATACAAGATATCATGCATGTATACAGTAGAATGCTACACAGCCATAAACAATGCCATTTGGAGCACCACAGATGCAACTAGAGATTATCATACTAAGTGAGGTAAGTCAGAAAGAGGAAGATAAATACCATATATCACTTCTGTGTGGAATATAAAATATGGCACAAATGAACCTATCTACAAAACAGAGACAGATTCACAAACATAGAAACCAGATTTGTGGTTGCCAAGGGGGTGGAGGAGAGGGAGAGTGATGAACTGGGAATTTGGGGTTATTAGGTGCAAATTATTACATTAAGAAAGGATAAACAATAAGGTCCAACTGTATAGCCCAAGGAAAGAAAAAAGTGAAGTCACTGTCGTGTCCGACTCTTTGCAATCCCATGGACTGCAGCCTTCCAGGCTCCTCCGTCCATGGGATATTCCAGACAATAGTACTGGAGTAGGTTGCCATTTCCTTTTCCAGGGGATCTTCCCAACACAGGGATTGAATCTGGGTCTCCTGCACTGCAGGCAGACTCTTTACTGTCGGAGCCACCAGGGGAACCCATAGCTTAAGGAATTATATCCAATTTCCTGGCATGAGTCATAATGGAAAGTAATATTTGAAAAAAAGAATGTATATATATGTGAAATATGTTGAGTTCACTTCGCTATATACCAGAAACTAGCACAACATTATAAATCAAATACACCTCAATTAAAAAAAGATATCAAAAATGATGGCTATAAAAAAGTGATGGCTATAATTCCTTATGTTGTACAATTAATATATCCTTATTACTTATATATTTTGTACATTGTAGCTTGTATCTCTTAATCCCATATCCTAATTTCCTCTCCCCTCTGGTAACTAACTACTAGTTTTCTTTTCTATATCAGTTGGTCTTTTTATTTTGTCATGTATGTAAATTTTATTTTTTAGATTCCACATATAAGTGATATCACAAAGTACTTGTCTTTTTCTGCCTTATATTTCACTAAGCATAATATTTTTTAGGTTTATTTACATTTCAGCAAATGGCAGAATTCTGTTCTTTTTTATGACTCATTATATATCTTTTTTATCCCATTATATATGTATATGGGCTTCCCTAGAAGCTCAACTGGTAAAGAATCCACCTGAAATACAGGAAAACCCAGTTCAATATCTGGGTCAGGAAGATCCTCTGGAGAAGGGATAGGCTACCCACTCCAATATTCTGGGGCTTTCCTGAGGGCTCAGATGGTAAAGAATCCACCTGTATTGCGAGATACCTGGGTTTGATCCCTGGGCTGGGAAGATCTCCTGGAGGAGGGTATGGCAACCTAATCCAGTATTCTTCCCTGGAGAACCCCCAAGGATAGAGGAGACTGGCAGGCTACAGCATATAGTGTTGCAAAGAGTGGGACACAACTGAGTGGCTAAGCACAGCACAGTATATATGTATATATTGTATCTGAATCTTTGTGATCCCATGGACTGTAGCCCACCAGGATCCTCTGTCCATGGAATTCTCCAGGCAAGAATAATAGCAGCAATATTTACAAGTACTTGGGTTGCTTCCATATCTTGGCTTTTCACTTGGGTTGCTTCCATATCTTGGCTTTTCACTTGGGTTGCTTCCATATCTTGGATTTTCACTTGGGTTGCTTCCATATCTTGGCTATTGTAAATATTGCTGCTATGGACATTGGGTGCATGTATCTTTTCTAGTCAGGGTTTTCATCTTCTTTGAGATGTATATTGAGGAGTGGAACTACTGGATCATATAGTAGTTCTAATTGTAGTTTTTTAAGTATCCATACTGTTTTCTATTCCCACACACAGTGTACAAGAGATTCTCTTTTCTCCATATTCTGGTCAACATTTGTTATTTGTAGACTTTTGATGACAGCCATTCTGATATAAATTAAGTGTTATCTCATCTGATTTACATTTTTCTAATAGTTAGTGATACTGAGCACCTCTCCACGTGTCTGTTGGCCATCCATACATGTTCTTTGGAAAAAAATGTGTATTCAGGTCTTCTGTCCATTTTTTGATTGGGTTGTTAGTTTATTTGATATTGAGTTGTATAAGTTGTTTGTGTATTTGGGATATTAACCCCTTGTCTGCCAAACCATTAGCAAATAATTTTTCTCATTCCATATGAGAAATGGAATTTTGTTGATGTTTGTTGTGCAATAGTTTTTAAGCTTAATTCTTAATTTTTACTTTTGTCTTAGGAGACAGATAGAAAAGACTTTGCTACAATTTCCATCAAAGAATGTCCTGCCTATGTTCTCTTCTAGGAGTTCCATAGTATCAAGTTTTATATTTAGTCTTTAATCTTTTTAAAGTTTCTTTTAGTACATGGCATTATGAGTGAATGTTCTAATCTCATTGTTTTACATGTAGTTGCCCATTTTTTTCAGCATAACTTATTGAAAAGGCTGTTTTTTTTTTTCTTCATTGTATATTCTTACCTATATAAACTGACTATAGGTCTGTGGATTTATTTCTGGGATCTCTACTCTGTTCCACTGGCCTATGTATCTGTTTTTGTGCTGCACCATTCTGTTTTGATTACTGTATATTTGTAGTGTAGTCTGAAGTCAGGGAATATGATAGCTTCAGCTTTGTTCTTTTTTAATCAAGCTTGCTTCAGCAATTTGGAGTCTTCTGGTTCCATATAAACTTTAGGATTGTTTGCTCTAGTTCTGTGAAAAATGTCATGGGTATTTTGAAAGAGATTGTATTAAATCTGTAGATTGCTTTCAGTATGGCCATCTTAGCAATGTTAATTCACTAATTCATCAGCATGGACCATCTTTCCCTTTCTTTGAGTCATCTTTAATTTCCTTCATCAATGTTCTATAGTTTTTTTTTTTTTAAATAAAAACTCTTTTTTATTACAGAATTGCTGTTTTTAGGCTTCAAGAGATTCTTTTGCAGTTATAAAATTGAAATATCAAATATCCTTCTTTGATATATTTAGTACCTATCCAAGGAAGGTGCCCCCGAGGAGGGCATGGCAACCGACTTCAGTATTCTTGCCTGGAGAATCCCATGGACAGAGGAGCCTGATAGTTTGCAGTCCATATGGTCTCAAAGAGTCAGATATAACTGAAGTAAATTAGCATGAAGCAGAAGCTGTCTTAATATTCTACTCACCTACTTGTCAATCCTTCTTAATCTCTGTATCTTTGTCTTCTTTTCTTTACTCTTCCTTAATTTAAAGCTGAGCGATGAAGAATTGATGCTTTTGAACTGTGGTGTTGGAGAAGACTCCTGAGAGTCCCTTGGACTGCAAGGAGATCCAACCAGTCCATTCTGAAGGAGATCAGTCCTGGGTGTTCTTTGGAGGGAATGATGCTAAAGCTGAAGCTCCAGTACTTTGGCCACCTCATGCGAAGAGTTGACTCATTGGAAAAGACTCTGATGCTGGGAGGGACTGGGGGCAGGAGGAAAAGGAGACGACAGAGGATGATATGGCTGGATGGCATCACCGACTCGATGGACATGAGTTTGAGTGAAGGACAGGGAAGCCTGGCGTGCTGCGATTCATGGGGTCGCAAAGAGTCAGACACGACTGAGTGACTGAACTGAACTGAACTGAAACATGCTTCATCCACCCTTTTTTTCATAACATTTTCCCACTAATAGTATGGTATTAAGGAAACCCAAGGGCATACTGCCTCGTGTCAAGTAATATAACACTCAAAATCAAGAAGTGAAATAAAACAAAATTCAGATGTCCAACGCAAAGAAAGGGCCATTCTCTGAAACACTGCAACCAATTATATAAATTGTGAAATATAGGTCACAGTCTTCTTTATTCATCAATAGAAACAAAAGTTTGAGTTCAGATCTAAACAAATACCAAAGATGAACATGAGTGTCATTACTTGCAGAGTGTCATTACTTGAAGAGATGCATCCACTACCATATCATTTCTCCTATTCATACTAAATATTGCTATGATTTTGTCTCTCATAACTTCCAGGAAGAGATTTCACATTCCTTCACTTTACACATTAGGTATTTAATAATCTGTTTGCCTCTTAGCTTCACCTTGAATAGCCTCCTGTGTAAGTCTCTATTCTAGCTATAAAAAAGAAAACAAACAAAATGTCATGTAGTCCCCTGAATGTGGCATCTTATCTTGATGTGTTCATGATCTGACTTGAACTATGTGGAATAGTACTCATTTATCTCCATCTAGCTAATTCATATAGTTACTTGTAGACTCAGCTTAAATTCTTTCTCAACAGACTACATAAAGATTATTTCTAATGACTGTCTAATATGTTCATCTATTCTGTTACTGGTTAGGATGTTTCCAATTTTTGTTGCTAATGCTAAAATGTGCATAAGTTTTTTCCTTCTACTGAATATCTCCTAAATATTAAAAGCTCAAGGGCTTCCCTGGTAAAGAATCTGCCTGCAATGCAGGAGACCCTGGTTCAATTCCTGGGTCGGGAATATCTGCTGGAGAAGGCACTGACTACCCACTCCAGTATTCTTGGGCTTCCCTGGTAGTTCAGCTGGTATAGAATCTGCCTGCAGTGTGGAAGACCTGGGTTTGATTCCTGGGTTGGGAAGATCCCCTGGAGAAGGGAACAGTTACCACTTCCGAATTCTGGCCTGGAGAATTCCACAGCTGTATAGTCCATGGGTTCACAAAGAGTCAGACATGATTGAGTGACTTTCACTTTCACTTTGCATAAAAATCTCAAGTATAGTTGGTAAACTAATATTACACATTAAGGGCTTCTCAAGAAAATATGCAATATGAAAATTTGAATTAAAAATTATCATCACAGTTTTAGATCAAATCAATAGAATTATACATAGACATGAATATTCAAACAATACCAACAAATTAAAATATATGTATTTGAAAAGCAGAACACTAAATCACAACTAAATAAAGATAAGCGTATTGGTATAAGAATTGAAAGAGTTTCCCTGGTGGCTCAGTGACAAAGAATCCACCTGCCAAAGGAGACATGGGTTCATTTCCTGGGTTGGGAAGTTCCTCTGGAGAAGGAAATGGCAATCTACTCCAGTATTCTTGCCTGGAAAATCCCATGGACAGAGGAGCCTTGCAGGCTACTGTCCACAGGGTCACAAAAGATTCTGACATGAATTAGCGATTAAATAACAACAAAGCATAATATATATATATTATATATTCTCTCTCTCTCTCTATATATATATATATGTTAGTTTACCAAATGTATAAGATTTAGTAGTTTTTATATAATATACACTTAATTTAAAAATACAAGTTAAGAATAAAGTGATTTATTTCATATATCTGTATAAATACACATATGTATACATACATGTATACACACACATATATACACAATATAAATAACATATATATTATTATGCAAGTGTAATAAAAATTATTACATAATTAATATGCATAAGGATCTGCTCACCAGGACCTCCTCCATCATGATGACCTGGATTCCTGGGTCCTACAGAGGGCTGATTAGGAAAAAGTAAGGTTGTTTTCCAGCCTGTCTCGCCTGGCCATATGATAGTCCTCTGTATAGCAGCAAAACGCAGACGATATTTTACCTAGAAGTAGCAGCAGAAAACAAACTATGTTTAAAACCAAACTAAACTGAAAAGCAAATATTAGAAAATAAAGCAAAATTAAACCCAAATCGGAAACCATGTGATTTGAAATTGAGACTCATCTGATATGAAAATGATTCTGAATGCCTGCAAGTGACAGTGACTCCAAGCACAACAAATATAATCCAATCACATTTATATTTTAAGTCCTCTCCCAATGCAGACAGTTCACAAAAAGAAGATACACACACGGTCCATAAATATATAAAAACTTTCTCAGTGTCATAGAATGGAATAAGTACAAATTAAAACTACCTTACCTGTCACACTGGAAAAGTCAAAACATACTGTGTTAACATACTGTGTTGGCAAGGCAGTCAACAGGCACTTTGATACATTGCTTGTAGTATGCAAAATGGCACAATAATAATGGAGAATCTGACAATGTTCCACAAAACTATATATGCATGCATTATTTAATTCAGCAATCATACTTTCAGTAACAGACTTGGAATATAAACCTCAAACAGTATGGGAAAAAAATCACATGCACATGGTTGTTTGTTGTAACGTTATTTGTCGTGGAAATACAGCATATTGGAATCAACCTAACTGCTCATACATAAAAGACTGCATAAATTACACAATACAGAGTTCTGTATCTGCTCGAGGTATAGTCAGAAAGTAGAAACTAGATAACCTAATGGATAGGTTATACTATCCATACTAGATAACCTAATGGATAGGAGAGCTCTAAGGTATCAGATAGAGACAGCAGGAAGCAGTCATTGGCCCTAGGACTAAGGAAACAAAAACAAGGGTTTGCAATTAGTAAAATTTGTAAACTTAAATGAGAGGTCATGTGGGGATGAAAAATCAAGCCTCTGAACAGGGGCATAAGTCAGCTAGTACTAGGTTACAGAGCTTGAAAGTGGGAACTTTTGACGGGGACCTTGACTTTGAAAAGGAGCTCCAGTTGCCAAGTGCTGGAAATCTTTGAGAGGGTGTGATGTTGAAAAGCGTCGGGCAATCTTCAAACTGCATTTGTCTGCCACTATGAAATGGCAACCCACTCCAGTGTTCTTGCCTGGAGAATCCCAGGGATGGCGGAGCCCGGTGGGCTGCCATCTCTGGGGTCACACAGAGTTGGACACGACTGAAGCGACTTAGCAGCAGCGGGAGCAGCATGAGGAAGAAAATGCTACTGATAAAAAAAAAAAAGAGATATCGCTGGAGTTTCATTCACAGCAACTACAAGCAGCCAGAAAGCCAACAGAAAAGTTAAAGTTACTTCTTTTTCTCCAAGTCTTGCTTCTAGTCTGCCCCTAATGCCTTTTATTAGCTGAGTCCAAGAGCTGGCTGAAAAAGTGGAAATGTAGCTGTAGCATCAAAAAGCAAAGTAGAAGAATGGATTTATGGTTCAAAAAGAAAAAAATTATTCACAAGTATGCTATCGTTTTCATAAGAAAGGCAAAATTAGGTGCGCATATATAATTTATATTATACATCAGTTCAGTTCAGTTCAGTTCACTCAGTATTGTCCAGCTCTTTGCGACCCCATGAATCGCAGCACACCAGGCCTCCCTGTCGATCACCAACTCCCGGAGCTCACTCAGACTCACGTCCATCGAGTCATTGATGCCATCCAGCCATCTCATCCTCGGTCGTCCCCTTCTCCTCCTGCCCCCAATCCCTCCCAGCATCAGAGTCTTTTCCAATGAGTCAACTCTTCTCATGAGATGGCCAAAGTACTGGAGTTTCAGCTTCAGCATCATTCCCTCCAAAGAAATCCCAGGGCATAATGTAAGCTTAAATATATATACCTATATAAACTTGTATATATGCAATATCTATATATTTTATCTATCAGTAATTTCCCTATGTTTTGGATGTACTGCAAAGAAAGTTAGACTTCAGCATTCTTTCACCAAAAGTTCACCATTTACTAGATTTCAATATTTGCCTATAGTTTTTATTTGAAGTAAAATTTGCCCACAATTCAGTTCAGTTCTGTTCAGTCGCTCAGTTGTGTCCCACTCTTTGCGAACCCATGAATCGCAGCACGCCAGGCCTCCCTGTCCATCACCATCTCCCGGAGTTCACTCAGATTCACGTCCATCGAGTCCGTGATGCCATCCAGCTATCTCATCCTCGGTCGTCCCCTTCTCCTCCTGCCCCCAATCCCTCCCAGCATGAGTCTTTTCCTATGAGTCAGCTCTTCACGTGAGGTGGCCAAAGTACTGGAGTTTCAGCTTTAGCATCATTCCTTCCAAAGTAATCCCAGGGCTGATCTCCTTCAGAATGGACTGGTTGGATCTCCTTGCAGTCCAAGGGACTCTCAAGAGTCTTCTCCAACACCACAGTTCAAAAGCATCAATTCTTTGGCGCTCAGCCTTCTTCACAGTCCCACTATCACATCCATACATGACCACAGGAAAAACCATAGTCTTGACTAGATGGATCTTAGTCGGCAAAGTAGTGTCTCTGCTTTTGAATATACTGTCTAGGTTGGTCATAACTTTTCTTCCAAGGAGTAAGCGTCTTTTAATTTCATGGCTGCAATCACCATCTGCAGTGATTTTGGAGCCCCCCAAAATAAAGTCTGACACTGTTTCTACTATTTCCCCACCTATTTCCCATGAAGTGATGGGACCAGATGCCATGATCTTCGTTTTCTGAATGTTGAGCGTTAAGCCAACTTTTTCGCTCTGCTCTTTCACTTTCATCAAGAGGCTTTTTAGCTCCTCTTCACTTTCTGCCATAAGAGTAGTGTCATCTGCATATCTGAGGTTATTGATATTTCTCCCAGCAATCTTGATTCCAGCTTGTGTTTCTTCCAGTCCAGCGTTTCTCATGATGTACTCCGCATATAAGTTAAATCAGTAGGGTGACAATATACAGCCTTGACGTACTCCTTCTCCTATTTGGAACCAGTCTGTTGTTCCATGTCCAGTTCTAACTGTTGCTTCCTGACCTGCATACAGATTTCTCAAGAGGCAGGTCAGGTGGTCTGGTATTCCCATCTCTTTCAGAATTTTCCACAGTTTATTGTGATCCACACAGTCAAAGGCTTTGGCATAGTCAATAAAACAGAAATAGATGTTTTTCTGGAACTCTCTTGTTTTTTCTATGATCCAGCGGATGTTGGCAATTTGATCTCTGGTTCCTCTGCCTTTTCTAAAACCAGCTTGAACATCAGGAGGTTCATGGTTCATGTATTGCTGAAGCCTGGCTTGGAGAATTTTGAGCATTACTTTACTAGCATGTGAGATGAGTGCAACTGTGCAGTAGTTTGAGCATTCTTTGGCATTGCCTTTCCTTGGAATTGGAATGAAAACTGACCTTTTCCAGTCCTGTGGCCACTGCTGCGTTTTCCAAATTAGCTGGCATATTGAGTGCAGCACTTTCACAGCATCATCTTTCAGGATTTGAAACAGCTCAACTGGAATTCCATCACCTCCACTAGCTTTGTTCATAGTGATGCTTTCTAAGGCCCACTTGACTTCACATTCCAAGATGTCTGGCTCTAGATTAGTGATCACATTATCATGATAATCTGGGTATGAAGATCTTTTTTGTATAGTTCTTCCGTGTATTCTTGCCACCTCTTCTTAATATCTTCTGCTTCCATTAGGTCCATACCATTTCTGTCCTTTATCGAGCCCATCTTTGCATGAAATGTTCCCTTGTTATCTCTAATTTTCTTGAAGAGATCTCTAGTCTTTCCCATTCTGTTGTTTTCTTCTATTTACCCACAATAAAATGTACAAATCTTAACTGTACATTTCCTTTACTATATAAGTTTTAAAAATGCATAGCTATTTTAACTCAACTACTATCAAGATAAACATTACCCTCATTCCAGAAAGTTTTCATAATGCCCTTTCCCCATTGATCCTGACCACAGTCAGAGATATAATTTTTCTAATTTCACCACAGATTAATTCTGGCCATTATAAAATTTCATATAAATGGAATTAAATATAGTATTGTACTCTTTCATAGAAGGCTTCTTTTACTCCGTATGTTTTGAAATTCATTAATGTCATTGCTATTTTTCAGTAAATTCCTTTTTTATCACTGAGCAGTATTCCATAGGGGGCTTCCCTGATGCTCAGTGGTAAAGAATACACCTGCCAATTCAGGAGCTGCAGATTTGGGTTCGATCCCAGGGTTGAATTCACTCCAGTATTCTGCATGGAGAATCCCATGTGTAGAGGAGCCTGGCAGCTATAGTCCACCGGGTCACAAGGAGTCAAACATGACTGAGTATCCAGGAATAGAGTAATATTCCATAGTATGACTGTAACAGAGCTCATTAACTTTATTATAAATGGGTGCTGAATTTTCTCAAAACTTTCTGCATTCAGTTCAGTTTAGTCACTCAGTCGTGTCTGACTCTTTGCAACCCCATGAATCACAGCACGCCAGGCCTCCCTGTCTATCACCAACTCCTGGAGTTTACTCAAACTCATGTCCATCGAGTCGGTGATGCTATCCAGCCATCTCATCCTCTGTCGTCCCCTTTTCCTCCCGCCCGCAATCCCTCCCAGCATCAGAGTCTTTTCCAATGAGTCAATTCTTCACATGAGGTGGCCAAAGTACTGGAGTTTCAGCTTTACCATCAGTCCTTCCAAAGAAATCCCAGGGCTGATCTCCTTCAGAATGGACTGGTTGGATCTCCTTGCAGTCCAAGGGACTCTCAAGAGTCTTCTCCAACACCACAGTTCAAAAGCATCAATTCTTCGGCGCTCAGCCTTCTTCACAGTCCCACTATCACATCCATACATGACCACAGGAAAAACCATAGCCTTGACTAGACGGACCTTTGTTGGCAAAGTAATGTCTCTGATTTTCAATATGCTAGCTAGGTTGGTCATAACTTTTCTTCCAAGGAGTAAGCGTCTTTTAATTTCATGGCTGCAATCACCATCTGCAGTGATTTTGGAGCCCCCCAAAAATAAAGTCTGACACTGTTTCCCCATCTATTTGCCATGAAGTGATGGGACCAGATGCCATGATCTTTGTTTTCTGAATGTTGAGCTTTAAGCCAACTTATTCACTCTCCTCTTTCACTTTCATCAAGAGGCTTTTGAGTTCCTCTTCACTTTCTGCCATAAGGGTGGTGTCATCTGCATATCTGAGGTTATTGATATTTCTCCTGGCAATCTTGATTCCAGCTTGTGCTTCTTCCAGCCCAGTTTCTCATGATGTACTCTGCATATAAGTTAAATAAGCAGGGTGACAATATACAGCCTTGCCATACTCCTTTTCCTATTTGTAACCAGTTTGTTGTTCCATGTCCAGTTCTAACTATTGCTTCCTGACCTGCATATAGGTTTCTCAAGAGGCAGGACATAATTTTCTGCATTAGTTGAGATTGAAAAGCTGAAAAATTGGCTTAAAACTCAACATTCAAAAAACTAAGATCATGGCATCTGGTCCCATCATTCATGACAAATAGGGGGAAAAAAATGGAAATGGTGACAGACTTTATTTTCTTGGGCTCCAAAATCACTGCAGATGGTAACTGCAGCCATGAAATTAAAAGACACTTGCTCCTTGGATATAAAGCTGTGACAAACCCTTACTCCATATTAAAAAGCAGAGACATCACTTTGCCAACAAAGTTCTGCAGAGTGAAAGCTATGGTATTTCCTGTAGTCATGTATGGATGTGAGAGCTGGAACATAAAGGAAGCTGAGTGCCAAAGAATTGATGCTTCTGAACTGTGGTGGTGGAGAAGACTCTCAAAAGTCCGTTGGACAGCAAGGAGATCAAACCAGCCAATCCTAAAGGAAATCAAGCCTGAATATTCACTGGAAGGACTGATGCTGAAGCTGAAGCTCCAATACTTTGGTCATGTGATGTGAAGAGCTGACTCATTGGAAAAGACCCTGTTTCTGGGAAAGACTGAGGGCAGGAGGAGAAGGGGGTGACAGGGAATGAGATGTTTGGATGGCATCATTGACTCAGTGGACATGAGTTAGAACAAACTCTGGGAGATAGTGAAGGACAGGGAAGTCTGGCATGCTGCAGTCTATGGAGCTGCAAAGAGCTGAACAGGAATGAGTGACTGAACACCACCAACACCACTGTGGAAAACAGTATGGAGGTTCCTTAAAAAATTAAAATAGAGCTACCATATGATCCAGCAGCTCTATTCCTGAGTATTTTTCAAAGAGCAAAATACTCATTTTAAAAATATACACGTGCCCCCATGTTCACAGCCATATTATTTACAATAGCCAACATGGAAGTAACATTAATGGCTGTCCACAGTTAAATAGATAAAGAAGATATCATACACGGGAATATTACTAACCACAAAAGAATGAAAATTTGCCATTTGCAACATCATAGATGGACATGTTGCTTAGAGAAAAGACAGAGAAAGACAAATACTGCTTGCTACCACTTAACCGTGGGATCTAAAAACAAAACAAATGACTATAACAAAGCAGACACAGACTCACAGATACAGAGAACAAACTAGTAGTTATCAGTGGGAAAGAGGGAAAGAGGGAGGGGCATATGGGGGTAGGGATTAAGGAATACAAACTATTAGTTTTAAAATAATGAGCTACAAGGACATATTTTACACCACAGGTCATATAAACAAATTTTATAACTTTAGATGGTATATAATCTATACACATTTTGAAACTCCATGTTGTATACCCAAAACTACTATTGTAAATAAAAATATCTCAATAAAAAAGGGCACTGGAATTTTGATAAGGATTGTGATGAATCTAGGTAGCTACTGGTAGTATGATTTAACAAATTAGGTCTTCCTACCCACGAACTTAGGGCTTCCTAGATGTTGCTAGGGATAAAGAATCTGCCGGACAGTGCAGGAGACGTAAGAGATGCAGGTTTGATTCCTGGGTTGGGAAGATCCCCTGGAGGAGGGCACAGCAACCCACTCCAGTATTCTGCCTAGAGAACTCAATGGACAAGGAGCCTAGTGGGCTATGGTGCACAGCATCACAAAGAATTGGACATGACTGAAGCTATTTAGCATGCATGTGCACACCCATGAATGTGGGCTGTCTTTCCATTTATTTTGGCCTTCTTTAATTTCTTTCAGCAATGTAGTTTTCAGTGCACATTCTTTGCACTTCCTTGGATAAATTAATTCCTCAGTGTTATATCCTCTCCTCTGTCTACTCTGTTATTAAGCCCATCCAAGTTCAGTTCAGTTCAGTCTCTGTCGTGTCCGACTCTTAGCGACCCCATGGACTGCAGCACACCGGGCTTCCCTATCCATCACCAACTCCCAAAGTTTACTCAAATTCATGTCCATTGAGTTGGTGATGCCATGCAACCATCTCATCCCCTGTCATCCTCTTCTCTTCCCACCTTCAATCTTTCCCAGTAACAGGGTCTTTTCCAATGAGTCAGCTCTTCACATCAGGTGGCCAAAGTATTGGAGTTTCAGCTTCATCATCAGTCCTTCCAATGGATAGTCAGAACTGATTTCCTTTAGGATGGACTGGTTGGATCTCCTTGCAGTCCAAGGGACTCTCAAGAATCTTCTCCCAAACCACAGTTCAAAAGCATCAATTCTTCAGCACTCAGCTTTCTTTACAGTCCAACTCTCACATCCATACATGACCACAGGAAAAACCATAGCCTTGACTAGACAGACCTTTGTTGGCAAAGTAATGTCTCCACTTTTTAATATGCTGTCTAGGTTGGTCATAACTTTTCTTCCAAGGAGTAAGCATCTTTTAATTTCATGGCTGCAATCACCATCTGCAGTGATTTTGGAGCCCCCCAAAATAAAGTCTGCCACTGTTTCCCCATCTGTTTGCCATGAAATGATGGGACTGGATGCCATGATCTTAGTTTTCTGGATGTTGAGGTTTAAGCCAACTTTTTCCTACTAGGTTGTTATTTGTTACTGAATTTAATGTTTATAACTTTTATTTCTCTGCTTATATTTCATATATTTTCATTTGTTTCAAATCAGTTTTTAATTGCTGCTGAAACATGTTTTATTATGGTTGCTTTAAAATCTTTCTCAGATAATTCTAACCTCTAATTCATCTCAGTTTTCATATCAGTAAATGGTTTGGTTTGACAGATGATTTTTATTTTACTTTGTTAATTTTGTCTATTATTTTAGGAGACTCTGGATCCTATTTAAATACTTTATTATATCAGGCAGTCAGCCTGTTTTATGTAGCAATGGCTTAATTTTAATGACAGTTTAATTCCCAGAGCTTTTTAAGGATTAATTTTGGTCTCACAGTTTATGTGGTTCCATTGGGGCTCACAATGCTTCCTGCTATTTCTGCTTAAAGGAACACAAATTTTCCTTCTGGGGGCAGAGGAGGCACAAGGCATAAAGACCTTCCCAGGCTAAACCTCTTCTGTGGCTGAGTTCCTCATGCCAATTTTGCCTGTCTTGCTCTGGGGGATCCCTATATAAGACAGCATATTCAGCCCACAAGAAGAGAGGCTTTCTGGTTGGGCACATGTGGCAGGGACCTGCTTGTATGGGACAGACAGTTCTTTCTGAATGTGGGACTTCTTGCAGTGGAGTTTCCCTACCACTGTTCCTTGACTTCCTTCATGTATCTGAACAGGAAAAGAGAGTCTCTGGCCCATAGACATTGCCACTTTTTTTGTAGCTGGGACCCTCTTGATGGTTCCACTGGCCCACCCACTCCAGAGTCTTGCATTGAGGGATGTCTTAGGCTGGAGGTGATGAAGAGGCTTCTAGACTGGGATACTTGTGGCTGAGTATCTTTTGCTCATGGGTTTCAGTATATATTAGCAGGGGAAGGGCTTGGTAAGGAAGGAGAGTATTTTTCCTGGCTACTAATTGTTATCAGGGCTCCCTATCCATTCCTCTTGCTAGATGTGTCAGAACTGTCTAATGTTAGAAATGCTTCCATTTGATGTGGAATGGTATGAGCCTACTTGCTGCCTTCTATAGCTAGGTTGGAGGTCAGATAATGCTGGATCTTGGCTGTCATCTATTGGGTGTGATACATTAAGATGTGTGCCCTTGTGCTGCTCCTCTAGGCATGAGGTCTTAAAACAGCTTGCAGCATTATCACTTTTCAGAGTTTTGCTTTGCCCTTGCATTACATCCAGCTGTGCTTAGTGAGGAATGACAGAGAGAAATGAGACCCCACCATCTTGTCCAGACCAGAAGTCAACAGTGCCTTTTGATGATAAGAAGTTTCTAAAAATTTGATAAAAGTTAATCTATTAATTTTTTCTTTAATGGTTATCACTTTCTATGATCTGAAAAACATTTGCTACTCCCAAGTAAAGATGATACTTGTCTTTGCTTTACTCTAAAAGCATTGGGTTTAGCTTTGACATTTAAATCTAAAATTCATGAGCTATTTTTTTTGTGTGTAGTATGAGGTCAGTTCAAGGTTCATTTTTTCCATATATACATCCAATCATTACAGCACTATTTACTGAAAACATCTTTCTTTCCCCATAAGATTTATTTGGTGCCTTGGTATTTCTATTTTTAAAAATTAATTAATTAATTAATTAGGCTGCACGAGGTCTGGTTGTGGCATGTGGTATCTTTGATCTTTGTTGTGGTATGTGTTATCCTTCAGTTGTGGCCTGCAGGATCTTTTAGTGAAATGAGGAATCTTTAGCTGCTGCATGCAGTATCTTCAGTTGCAGCATGTGATCTCTTAGTTGTGGCATGTGTGACCCAGTTCCATGACCAAGGGTTGAACCCAGGCCCTTGCACTGGGATCACAGAGTCCTAGCCACTAAACCACAATGAAGTCCCAAATGACTATATTAAAGAAAGCTTACTTCTGGGCTTTCTGTTCTGTGTCATAGATACATTTGTTGATCACATGCCAGTATTACACTTCAATGATTACTGCAGTTTTATATGTTTTATATATGTCTTCCAACTTTATTATTTTACAAAATGATTCTATATGTTTTAAGTCCTGTGAATTTGCATTTACATTTAGACCTGATAAACAGGAAGTGACAAGCATTCTAGATGCCCTAGTAAGACATTTGCTTACCACAGGTTGAGAGATAAAGCCTATATAAAGACTCAGGACCTTGCTAACTGGTGAGCTTTTTATGGGTCCAATGGTCTCTGAGGTATGCCAGGATATATCCTCAAAGAGTAGTTTTGCTGTATGCTGTACTCCTAATCACTCAAAAGAAACACTGCAAAAAGAGGTGGGCCTTTTTTTTGATGAGCCTGTTTTTCAAAATTTTGGTGATGGCATATACCATATTTGAGAGAACTGGTCAGATGTATTTATGATGTAAAAATTTTCAGGGGAGTCCAGAAAAAGAAATGGGTCTGCAATCGGCGTAAAGGCACACAGTATGCCTCCAGCAGGGGATCTAGTTTATATTTAAGGAGATACATTAGTGGGCACCTGAACCACTCATCTATAGATCTTACCATCTGCCATTATGACTCAGAAGCAGCAGACCTGAGAGAAGAAACTGAAAATGCCTATTAAATTTCAGATCAGGATAACACTCTGTTGATCTGGGACACTTTCTATAGGATGTAACAATAATTGGTATATGGCTCTATGTTCTCGGTAAAACATAAGGGTGGGGGAAACAAGGCTTGGAAGTAGAACTGGCCCTTCTAATTACTCCCAGAGACCTACTTGTGGAATTTATACATCCCATCCTTACAAGCTCATGTTCTGCTGCATTAAAGGCCTTGTTTTCTGGGGTAGCAGACTTTTAAGAGGAGATACAGTAAAGCTTCCACCAAATAGCTGTATGATTATCACCTAGAATTACTGAGCTACTCACACTGGTACACTGGCAAATAAATTATGATACTAGAGGAAGCAATTAATCATGATTAAGGTTACTGTTACATAATGAAAACAGTGAGGTACCTGGGGGCACCTCTTGGTGCTTACTTTTCCATAGAAAACAGTTAAGACCATTTGCAGCAACTATGACCTGATAACTAAAGGCTCAAGAAGGGTATGGTTCATCTAAACAGGTAAGCTAGATCCTCTGAAGTGTTTGTCAAGAGTGACTAAAATCTACAATGTTAATGTGTAAATATTTCCTTATATAAAAACCCTTTTGTTGAAATGCATTCAGTAGTGTCTGCTCCCATATGAATTCTGACTAACAGAAACATGTGCTGGTTGTGATGAAGACAGAAAAGAAAGGGATAGGTGTGGAAGCTGAATGGGAATTCACAGTAGCAATTGTACAGCAGAGAAAATGTGACCAAAGACTCAGAAACAAAAAGCAATACAGTGTTTCCAGGTAATTTCTGGAAGTTAAGTACTGCTGGAACATAAAAAGTTTGGTAAGGAGTATAAGAGATAGCCAAGTACTAGGATATTGATAGCCATATATTTGCGTAAAGGACTCTGGACATTGGAAGTCACCAAAGTCTTTTCATCAGGACAGTGACATGATCATATCTGAGATTTAGTTTGATCCTTCTGGATCCTTGTAAATGAACAAAAGATCTGTCAAGAAAGTCACATAAGGGACTTCCTTGGTGGTCCAGTGGTAAAGAATCCACCTTCCAATGCAGGGGATGTGAGTTTGATTCCTGGTCAGGGTACTAAAATCCTATATGCTGCAGGGCAACTAAGCCCACAGGCTACATACCACAACTAGAGAAGCCTTCGCAATGCAAGGAAGAGTCCGCATGCTATAATGAAGACTCAGCATAGTCAAAATAGTAATAATAAATAAAATTAAAAAAGACAAAGTCACCTAAGATGTGGGAAAGTTGGTAGACATTAGATGGTCTATGCTATACATAAAATCATCAATAAAGATCAAAAGGTTTTAGAAAAATCATCAAAACAGACCAAGCAGAATGCAATACATTAGATCCTCAGAACTTACTCATCTTAAATATTCTCACCACACACAAAACTGGTAATTCTGTGAGGTGAGGAATATATATCAGCTAACCTTGCTGTGGTAATCATTTTGCAATATACACATTTCAAATACACAATTCATATGCAATATACACATAGCATATCCTAAATTTAACAGTATTATATGTGAAAAGAAAGTGAAAATGAAGTTGCTCAGTCATGTCCGACTCTTTGCGACCCGATGGACTGTAGCCTACCAGGCTCCTCCGTCCATGGGATTTTCCAGGCAAGTCAGTGGGTTGCCATTTCCTTCTCCAGGGAATCTTCCCAACCAAGGGATTGAACCCAGGTCTCCTGCACTGCAGGCAGACGCTTTATTGTCTGAGCCACCAGCGAAGTGGTGATTCAGCAATAAGACTGAAACTTAAAATAGAACTGAAGACACTTTGAGCCAATATATATTGTTGAGCCTAAACCTGTATCAGTACATGGATAATTGTGACTTAGTAAATAGAAGTTGGCACAAAAGAAAAGTCATGAAAGGATGGGACACACAGAAAGAATATATATTGTCCTACTAGTGGTTTTATTAATCTTGCCCTCTGCTGACAAGCATCTGTTTTCTAACTATAGAATTTGGCTCCACGTGGAACTGTTATAGATTGCCCTTTATTTTCATCACCACCAGGAGACAATGTTTATAAGATCTGCCAAGGAGGAACCAAGTTCAAAGCACTATCTTTTTCTTTCCTTCTTTTGGGTTATGCTATCATCTAATCTGGATCAATGTGGGTAAGCCATAGAGTTTTCTCTTGAGATTTATGAAAGGACTTAAATTCTATGTCTCAGTCAAAGAAAAAGCTCTATCCATGCTTGTGTTTCACTACCTTTTGCAAAACTAGAAGCAATGAGTAGTCCAAGTGTCCCATGAATCAGAAGTCCTGTGCATGAAAGATACGATTATTCCCTTATTAGCATACTTCAAAAGCTACAAACACAGACATAACTTAAAGCTACTCAAATCTGGATTCATATTCTTGCTTTATTTTATACAAGTAGTTTGACCTTGGGAAAATTAGTTTCTTCACTGATAAAATAGGGTAGATATTACAAAATTCATTAAAATCATAGAAACTAAAAATCCAATTACAAGAAAACTATTTATTTAGAGAACTCTAAATACAACTTTCTCACCTGAAGTGGCAATGGATCATGCCTATTTTTGAAGTCACAGTCAAAAACAATGGCAGCCAGCACTTTATGAGCTCGATACTCATACTTAACGTACTTCTCAAACTCAATTTCTGAAGAAAAGCCTTGAACTATAGAGAAGTAAAATTGTTCACTTAAATAAAAACATATGATAATCCCTTCTGAGAGAAAACATATTAGTTTTCTATCCAAATATACAAATTTGAAAACATTGTTTCTTAAATACTGGTATCATAACAACTTGATGGATATTTGGGGTTAAAAATATTTTAATAAAAAATTTTATAAAATTTTATTGCAATTTTAAATAATCATTATAAAGCACATATAAAGATAAGTCATTAGTGGTGAGGGAAATGCAAATTGAAATCACAATCAAATCACTTTACATCCACTGAGATGACTGTAATCAAAAAGACAGAAGATAACAAGAGCTGGAGAGGATGTGGTACCTTCACTCACTGCTAATCAGAATGTAAAATGGTATAACGACTTTAGATAACAGTCTGGCATTTCCTTGAAAACTTAAAAATAGAGTAAACATATGACACATTTATTCTGCTCTTGGTATATAACCAACAGAAATGAAAACATATGTCTACATAAAACCTATAGATGAATGTTTGTAGCAGTATTATTTATAGTAGCCAAAAGGTAGAAACAACTCAAATGTCCTTCAACTGATGAAAGATATATTGTACCAATTAAATGCAGTGTATCCATACAATGGAATATTATCTGACAATGAAAAGGAATAAAGAACTGATGCATGCAACTACATGGGTAAACCTTGAAAACATTTTAAGTATAAGAAGAGAGTCATGAAAGACCACATATTGCTTTATAAAGTTGATATAAAAGGTTTATATGTAAACAATTTATATTAAAGGTTCATATGTAAACCATTCATTTATATTTCATACATAAACCATTTATTTATATAAAAAATTTATAATAGGCAAATCTGTAGAGGTAAAAGGAGATTACTGTTTTTCTTATCTTTATAGGGATGGATAATTGTGGGGCTATGACTAAAGATATTGGAATTTATTTTTGGTGATAAAAATGCTTTAAAGTTAATTGTGGCAGTGGTTGCACACCTTTGTGAATATATTGAAGCCATTGAATTACACACTTCAAATGGGTGAAAGTATGGAATGTGTATTATATCTCAAAAAAGTTACTTAATTAAAAGAAACAAATCAGGAGGTGATCACTTTTGTGCTTTAAAAAACACAACTCATTTGATGGCTCAATACCTGTATAGTTATAATACAGGAAGGAGTCATTCAATATAGAAAATTTCTAATCTGAACAAGAGAGGAAAAGAAAGATTAGACAAAAGTTGAACAGAGCCTAAACAACCTGTGGGACAATACAAAATGTATCATCATAGTCTTAGAGGAGGAGAAAGATGGCCATGTTAAAAAACAATTTTAAAAATAATTATTGTAAGGTCCCCTAACTTTGTGCAACTTACAGATTCAAAATGCTCAGTGAACCCCAAAGAAAAATGCCAAAAGAAATCCATAGACACATCATAATCAAACTTTTGAAAAGTAAAGACAGAAAATATTTGAAAGCAGCCAGAGAGAAATGCTAAAATTGGGCAGTGTGATTCGTCCAACTTTATTCTTATTCTTTTCCCTATACTGTTTCAGCTCCATCAAAAACGTTAATGATAAGCTTTACAGAAAACTTTAATTTCTAACCTTTTATACTGATGTTTAGATTCCTCTTCACATTCTCAGTGATCTCTTTTACCACATCAATATTAGAAGGCACATAAATCAATTCCCATGTTTCATCATTTTGGAGGAATGAAGGCAGAGTACTGATGGGTTGGGAAGTAAAACTGTAAGGTCCAGTAATAGTTATATGAATAACAGCACGTAAGAGCAAAAGCATCATTGGAAACGCCAATGCAGTTAGGACTTCCAATATTAAATTAAAGAACTGCCTCCTCTAGAAGAGGAACAAAAAGATTGTGTTAATTAAGAGTACACATTCAAAGCAAATAGATAGTTCTATTATATTAAGTTTCTGCCAATTTCACCCTGGAACAGCTAAAGTTTCATATCATCCCTCCAACTCCCCTAACCAGTTTTCTTATAGGTCAGACTATACTATTGATTAATGCAGTTTCATACATTTGGAAGAGCTGCTTTCAGCTCTGGAACTGATTTTTCAAATGTGTGCATATATATAAACCCATCCCCACCCCCACCCCAAATCCAAACTGCACCACATGGGCATTTATGGACATTTTCCAAGGATACCTTTACATACCTTTAAGGTAAAATTTTTCCAGAGGAGCACTGCAAACTGGTTGAGTGTCAACAAATTCATTCTTCTACAAAAAGTGTATGTTCGATTCCAGCAATGGAGAAAAAGTTTTTTTAATGTTAAGTTACCTAATAATGTGAACATCAAGTAAATAACAGTATTACTTCTTTCTCCTAATTTTCTCCTTAATCAGTCTCAAAGTTTGATAGCACAAATGATTTTGTATTTGAAATAAAGAAAACTAAATTGCTTTTATTTTTCTGTTCAATAATTTCCTTAATATCTACTAATGTTCTAATGTGGTCAGAAAACAAAGAAGTAGCTAAACAAACAGTAAGATGTGGTTCCATTTCTCAAGATGGCATAAGCAAACAGGATCTGATATTCTTATGCTACTTTCCAAGACCATATGGCTTCACAAGTAAATTCTACTAACACCAATCTTTCTCAAACTTTTCAAAAAATAGAAGGGTAGGGGAACATGTCCAAATTCATTTTAAGAGGCCCAAATTATGCTGATATCAAAGCCACATAAGGACACTATGAGAAAACTACATGCAAATATTCCTGATAAATAAAGATGCAAAACTCCTCAAAATACTTGAGCAAACCAAATGCAATAGCACAATCAAAGCACCACTGATCATGATCATGATCAAGGGGATTTATCCTTGGAAGGCAAGGATGGTTCAGTATATGCAAATCAATAAATGTAATACAATAATTATTAAAATAAAAGATAAAGATCATATAATAATCTCAACACAGAAGGAGAAACAAAATTCAACACTCTTCAATAATAGAAACACTCAACAAATTATGTACACAAACAAGGTACTTTAACATAATAAAGGCATATATGAAATGCCCACAGCTGACATCATACTTAACACTGAAAAACTGAAAGTGCTTGCTTTTAAAATCTAGAGCAAGACAAGGATACCCATTATTGCCACTTCTATTCAACACAATAATAGACGTTTTAGCCAGGACAATTATGAAACATATCCAAATCATAAAGGAAGAAGTGAAACAGTCTGTATTCATAGATAGCATGATCTTATACAGAGAAAACCCAAAGAAGGATTCCACAAAAAAAAACCCTTTGGATCAATCAAACTAATAAAAGTAATCATATGAATCCAGGAATGCTGCAGAAAATAAAAATAAACATACAAAATCAGATATGTTCCTACAGACTAATAACAAGCCATCCAAAATGGAAGTTAAGGAAACGAATCTCACACTAGCATCAAAGAATAATATACTTAGGAGACTGGAAACAGGATGCCAGAGTAGAAGGACATGAGTTTGCCTCCTCTCATGAAAACACCCAAATCACACTTAACTGCTGAACAATCATCAACAAAAATGACTAAAACCTACCAAAAAAGATACTCTACATCCAAAAACAAAGAAGCCACAACAAGACAATATGAAGCATGCATTCACAATAAAATTCTATACCACCCAGATGGGCAACCCACAAACTGGAAAATATATTACAGAGACTGTCTCACAAAATTGAGACAGAATCCCATATCAGGCTCCCCAGACTGAGGGTCTGGTTTCAGAAGAAGTCCCCAGAACATCTGACTTTGAAGAACAGTGGGGCATGATTGGGGAAACTCCACAGGACTGTGAGAAGCAGAAACTCCACTCCTGGAGAGCACACACAGGGTCTTATGTATGTAAGCCAGGACCCAAGGAAAAAGTAGTAACTTCATAGGAACCTGCTCCAGACCAACATGCTGATCTTACAGGGTCTCCTGGGGAGGCAGAGGACACCTGTGACTCACTGCAGAAACAAGGACACTGGCGGCAGAGGTTCCAGGACACACTCACTAGTGTGAGCTCTCCTGTAGGCCACCACATTGACACCAAGATACAATCCAACCAATAGCCTCTGGGATGTCTCAGGCCAACAACAACAGGGTGGGAACACAGCCCCACTCATCAGAAGACAGGCTGCCTAAAGTCTTCCCAAGGCGAGAGTCACCTCTAAACAAACCCCTAATACAGCCCTGTCCACTGGAGGGCCAAGACCCAGCTCTATCCACCAGTGGGCAGAAACCAGTCCCTCCCACCAGGAAGCCTGCACAAGATTCTCAGACCAATCTCACACAACAGAGAGGAGACAACGGAAGAGTATCTGCAATCCTGCACTTGGTGGAATGAAGACTGCAAACACAGAAAGTTAGATAAAATGATGTAGCAGAAGACTATGTGGCAGATGAAGGAAGAAGATATTAATAAAACTCCAAAAGAACAACTAAATGAAGAGAAGATAGGCTAGAATCTACCCCAAAAATAACTCATAGTAATGATAGTGAAGATGACCCAAAATCTCAGAAAAAGAATTTAGGAACAGACCAAAAAGATACATGAAATCTTTAACAAAGAGCTAAAAGAAACAAACAACAACAAAAGAGTTGGAGAATACGATAACTAAACTGAAACACACTAAAAGGAATCAATAGTAGGAAATGAGACAAAACAGGTAAGTTAGCTTGAAGACAGAATGGTGGCAATCACTGCCACAGAGCAGAATAAAACAAAAGAACAAAAGAACTGAGGACAGTTTAAGAAACTTCTGTGGCAACGTTAACACAACACTAGTCCCAGCGTTAAACATTTGGGACGCTTGCACTATAAGGGTCCCAAAAGTTGAAGAGAGAGAGAAAGGGCCTAAGCAAAAATGTAAATATATAAGCACTGAAATCTTCCACAGCATGGGAAAGGAAACAATCACTCAAGTCCATAAAGTGCAGAGAGTCCTAAACAGGATAAACCCAAGGACAAAAATGCCAAGACACATACTAATCAAATTGACAAAAATTAAATACAATGAAAAAGTGTTAAAAGCAACAAGGGGAAAGCAACAAATAACACACAAGGGAAATCCCGTAAGGTTATCAATTGATTTTTCAGCAGAATTCTTCACACCACAAGGTTGTTGCTGCTCAGTTGCTAAGTTGTGTCCAGTTCTTTGCAACCCCATGGACTGCAGCATGCCAGGTTTTCCTGTCCTTCACTATCTCCCAGGGGTTCCTCAAACTTATGTCCACTGAGTTCGAGATACCATCCATTCATCTCATCTTCTGTCGCCTCCTTTATCTCCTGCCCTCAGTCTTTCCCAGTATCAGGGGCTTTTCCAATGAGTCAGCTCTTCACATCAGGTGGCCAAGGTATTGGAGCTTCACCCTCAGCATCAGTCCTTCCAGTGAAAATTCAGGTTTGGTTTCCTTTAGGGGCCAGAGATGAGGCCTGTTTACTCAAAGCTTTTGTATGGCAGAAGTTTTATTACAGTGAAAAAGGGACAGAGAATGCTTCTGACACAGACATCAGAAGGGGTATGGAGAGTGCCCACCATGCTAGTCTTATCAAGGCCTTACATACTTTTTCAGTTGGTTACTAGTAATAAGAAAGGTCTTATAAGACCCACTACACTTGATCTTAGCCAAAAGGCCGAGAAGATCTTCAAGACAAAGATAATCACGATGGTGTGATCACTCACCTAGAGCCAGACACCCTGGAATGTGAAGTCAAGTGGGCCTTAGAAAGCATCACTACCAACAAAGCTAGTGAAGGTGATGGAATTATAGTTGAGCTATTTCAAATCCTGAAAGATGATGCTGTGAAAGTGCTGCACTCAATATGCCAGCAAATTTGGAAAACTCAGCAGTGGCCACAGGACTGGAAAAAGTCAGTTTTCATTCCAATTCTAAAGAAAGGCAATGCCAAAGAATGCTCAAACTCCTGCACAATTGCACTCATCTCACATGCTAGTAAAGTAATGCTCAAAATTCTCCAAGCCAGGCTTCAGCAATACGTGAACCATGAACTTCCAGATGTTCAAGCTGGTTTTAGAAAAGGCAGAGGAACCAGAGATCAAATTGCCAACATCCACTGGATCATGGAAAAAGCAAGAAAGTTCCAGAAAAACATCTATTTCTGCTTTATTGACTATGCCAAAGCCTTTGACTGTGTGGATCACAATAAACTGTGGAAAATTCTGAAAGAGATGGGAACACCAGACCACCTGACCTGCCTCTTGAGAAACCTATATGCAGGTCAGGAATCAACAGTTAGAACTGGACATGGAACAACAGACTGGTTCCAAATAGGAAAAGGAGTGCATCAAGGCTGTATATTGTCACCCTGCTTATTTAACTTCTTTGCAGAGTACATCATGAGAAACGCTGGGCTGGAAGAAACACAAGCTGGAATCAAGATTGCCGGGAGAAATATTAATAACCTCAGATATGCAGATGACACCACCCTTATGGCAGAAAGTGAAGAGGAGCTAAAAAGCCTCTTGATGAAAGTGAAAGAGCAGAGCGAAAAAGTTGGCTTCAAGCTCAACATTCAGAAAACGAAGATCATGGCATGTGGTCCCATCACCTCACGGGAAATAGATGGGGAAACAGTGGAAACAGTGTCAGACTTTATTTTTTTGGGCTCCAAAATCACTGCAGATAGTGACTGCAGCCATGAAATTAGAAGACGCTTACTCCTTGGAAGAAAAGTTATGACCAACCTAGATAGCATATTCAAAAGCAGAGACATTACTTTGCCGACTAAGGTCCGTCTAATCAGGGCTATGGTTTTTCCTGTGGTCATGTATGGATGTGAGAGTTGGACTGTGAAGAAAGCTGGGCGCCAAAGAATTGATTCTTTTGAACAGTGGTGTTGGAGAAGACTCTTGAGAGTCCCTTGGACTGCAAGGAGATCCAACCAGTCCATACTGAAGGAGATCAGCCCTGGGATTTTTTGGAGGGAATGATGCTAAAGCTGAAACTCCAGTACTATGGCCACCTCATGTGAAGAGTTGACTCATTGGAAAAGACTCTGATACTGGGAAGGATTGGGGGCAGGAGGAGAAGGGGACGACCGAGGATGAGATGGCTGGATGGCATCACTGACTCAATGGACGTGAATCTGAGTGAACTCCGGGAGTTGGTGATGGACAGGGAGGCCTGGCGTGCTGCGATTCATGGGGTCGCAAAGAGTCGGACATAACTGAGCGACTAAACTGAATTGAATGAAATTTAAATACAAAGAACAAATTATTAAAAGCATCAAAGGAAAACAAACAGTAAGATAAAAGTGATCCACATAAGGCTAACAGCTGATCTTTCAACAGAAACTGTGCAGGTGAGAAGGGAGTGGTAGGATATACTTAAAGTGATGAAAGCAAAAAATATACAAAGATTACTGTGCCCAGCAAGGATCTCATTCAGATTTGAAGGAGAAATCAAAAGCTTTACAAAATACAAGCAAAAGCTAAGAGAATTCAGCAACACCAAATCAGCTCTTCAACAAATGCTAAAGGATCTTATCCAGACAGGAAACACAGAAAAGGATGATAAGAACAAACCCAAAACAATAAACTAAATGGTAACAGGATCATGAAGTGAAGTGAAGTCACTCAGTTGTGTCTGACTCTTTGTGACCCCATGGACTGTAGCCCACCACGCTCCTCCATCCACGAGATTCTCCAGGCAAGAATACTGGAGTGGGTTGCCATTTCCTTCTCCAGGGGATCTTCCTGATCCAGGGATCAAACCTGGTCTCCAATGTTGCAGGCAGATTCTTTATGAGCTGAGCCACAAGGGAAGCCCAAGAATACTGGAGTGGGTAGCTTATCCTTTTCCACCAGACCTTCCCAACCCAGGAATCAAACTAGGGTCTCCTGCAGGCGGATTGAAGGCAGATTCTTTACCAACTGAGCTTCCTAATCAGCTTCCTCCAGGAAGCCAAAATGGATTAAAGGCTCCAAACAAAAGACATAGATTGGCTGAATGAAAACAAGACCCCTATATATGCTGTCTACAAAAGACCCCACTCACACCTAGGGAGACACACAGACTGAAAGTGAGGGAGGGGCTGGAAAAAAATATTCCATGCAAATGGAAATAAAAGGAAAGTGGAAATAGCAACAATCATATCAGAAAAATAGACTTTAAAATAAAGACTGTTACAAGAGACAAAGAAAGACACTACATAATAATCAAGGGATCAATCCAAGAAGATATAACAATTATAAATACATATGCACCCAGCACAGGAGCACATCAATACATAGGGAAAATGCTAACAAGTATTAAAGGGGGAAACAGATGGTAACACAGTAATACTGGGAGACTTTAATACCCTTTAACCAATGGACAGATCATTCGGATAGAAAATTAATAGAGAAACACAAACTTTAAATCATACCTTCGACCAGTTTGACCTAACTGATATCCACAGGGCTGCAGCTGCTGCTAAGTCACTTCAGTCATGTCTGACTCTGCGCAACCCCATAGATGGCAGCCCATCAGACTCCCCTGTCCCTGGGATTCTCCAGGCAAGAACACTGGAGTGGTTGCCATTTCCTTCTCCAATACATGAAAGTGAAAAGTGAAAGTGAAGTCACTCAGTCGTGTCCTGCTCTTTGCAACCCCATGGACTGCAGCCTACCAGGCTCCTCTGTCCATGGGATTTTCCAGGCAAGAGTCCTGGAGTGGGTTGCTATTGCCTTCTTCATATCTACAGGGCATTTCATCCAAAAACAGTAGATTTCACTTTCTCCATAAGTGCACATGGGACATTCTCCAGGATAGATCACATCTTGGGTCACAAATCAAGCCTTGGTAAATTTTTTAAAAATGGAATTATTTCAAGCATCTTTTTTAACCACAGCACTGTAAGACTAGATATCTACTACAGGGGAAAAAAAAACTATACAAAACACAAACACACGGAGCCTAAACAGTATGCTTCTGGTCAACCCAGAGGTCACTAAAGAAACTAAAGAAGAAAACAAGAAATCCCTAAAAGCAAATGACAATGAAAACACAATACAAAACCTATGAAATGCAACAGAAGTAGTACTAAGAGGGTAGTTTCTGTAATACATGCTTATCTCAGAAACAAAAGAAACATCAAATAAACAACCTAACCCTACAACTAAAGCAACTAAAAGAGAACAAAACCCCCACAAAGTTAGTAGGAGGAAATCATAAAGATCAGAGAAGTTAATAAATGAAAAAAAAAATGAAAAAGACAGCAAAAACCAATACAACTAAAAGCTGGTTCTTTGATAAGATAAACAAAATTGACAAACCATTAGCCAGAACATCCAGAAAATAAGGGAGATGACGCAAATCAATAACATTAAAAATGAAAAAGGAAAATTTACAACAGAAAATGCAGAAATACAAAGGATCATAAAAGACTACTATGAGCAACTATATGCCAATAAAATGGACAATCTCGAAGAAATGGACAAATTCTAAGAAAAGTACAGCCTTCCAAAATAGAACCAGAAAGAAATAAAAACCACTAACACCAATCACAAGCAGGAAAATAAAAACTGTGATAAAAAAAAAAAATCTTCCAACAAACAAAAGCCCAGGGTCAGATGGCTTCACATGCAAATTCTACCGAAAGTGTACTGAAGAGGTAACACCTATCCTGCTCAAACTTCCAGAAAATTTCAGAGGAAGGAAAACTCTGAAACTCATTCTAGGTGGCCACCATCATCCTGATATGAAAACCAGACAACATACTATCAAAAAAGAAAATTACAGGCCAATATCACTAATGAATATAGATGCAAAAATCCTTGACAAAATTCTAGCAAACAGAATCCAACATGTTAATAGGACCATACATCATTATCAAGTAGGCTTTAACCCAAGGATGCAAGGATTGTTCAATATATGCAAATTAATCAATGTGATATACTATATTAACAAATTGAAAGATAAAAACCATATGATCATCTCAATAGATGCAGAGAAAGTTTTGACAAAATTCAACACCCATTTATAAAAACTCTCCAGAAAGCAGGTACAGAAGGAACATACCCCAACATAATAAAAGCCATATATGACAAACCCACAGCAAACATTATTCTCAATGGTAAAAAACTGAAGGCATTTCCCATAATATTAGGAACAAGACACGGGTGCCCACTCTTGCCACAATTATTCAATATATTTTTGGATGTCCTAGCCATAGCAGTAAGAGAAGAAAAAGAAATTTAAAGAATCCAGACTAGAAAAGAAGTAAACCTTTCACTGTTTACAGATGACATGATACTATACATAGAAAGCCCTAAAGATGCCACCAGAAAATTACTATGACTAATCGATGAATAAATATCATAAAGCTTCAAGATATAAAATTAATACACAGAAATCCCTAGTATTTCTATACATTAACAATAAAAAAATATCAGAAAGTGAAATTAAGAAAACAATCCCATTCACCACTGCAAAAAAAAAAAAAATCTAGAAATGAATCTACCTAAAGAGACAAAAGACCTGTATGCAGAAAACTATAAGACACTAGAGAGAAATAAAAGATGACACAAACAGATGGAGAGATATACCATGTTCTTGGACTGAAAGAATATTGTGAAAATGACCATACTACCCAAAATAATCTACACATTCAGTGCAATCCCTTTCAAACTAACAATGGTATTTTTCACAGAACCAGAACAAAAATACACAATTTGTATGTTCACACCAAAAAACACTGAATATCCAAAGCAACCTTGAGGAAGGAAAATGGAGCTAGAGGAATCAACCTTCCTGATTTCAGACTATACTCCAAAGTTACAGTCATCAAGACAGTATGGTTCTGGCACAAAAACAGAAATATAGACCAATGGAACAAGATACAAAGCCAGAGATAAGCCCACACACCTATGGACCCCTTATCTTTGACAAAGGAGGCAAGAATATACAATGGAGAAAAGACAGCCTCTTCAATAAGTCATGCTGGGAAAACTGGACAGTATGAAAAGAACACTTTTCATTCAAAACAAAAGAACAAAGAATGAAACTAGAACACTTCCTAGCACCACACACAAAAATAAACTCAAAATGGATTAAAGACTTAAATGTAAGACCAGAAACTATGAAGCTCTTAGAGGAAAACATAGTACACTCTTGACATAAATCCAGCAAGATCCTCTATGACCCACCTTCTAGAGTAATGGAAATAAAAACAAAAATTAAAAAATGGGATCTAATTAAACTTAAAAGCTTTTGCACAAAAAAGGAAAGAATAAACAAGATTAAATGATAACCCTTAGAATGGGGGAAAATAATTACAACAAAATAACTGACAAAGGACTAATCTCCAAAATATATAGGGAGCTTCAGTTCAGTTCAGTTCAGTTGCTCAGTCGTGTCCGACTCTGTGACCCCATGAACCACAGCACGCCAGGCTTCCCTGTCCATCACCAACTCCTGGAATTTATCCAGATTCATGTCCACTGAGTCAGTGATGTCAACCAACCATCTCATCCTCTGTCGTCCTCTTCTCTTCCTGCCCTCAATCTTTCCCAGTATCAGGGTCTTTTCAAATGAGTCAGCTCTTTGCATCAGGTGGCCAAAGTATTGGAGTTTCAGCTTCAACATCAGAACTTCCAGTGAACACCCAGGACTGATCTCCTTTACTATGGACTGGTTGTATCTCCCTGAGAGTCCAAGGGACTCTCAAGAGTCTTCTCCAACACCACAGTTCAAAAGCATCAATTCTTCTGTGCTCAGCTTTCTTTATAGTCCAACTCTCACATCCATACATGACTACTGGAAAGACCACAGCCTTGACTAGACGGACCTTTGTTGGCAAAGTAATGTCTCTGCTTTTTAATATGCTGTCTAGTTTGGTCATAACTTTCCTTCCAAGAGTAAGTATCTATTAATTTCACCACAGAGCTCAATATCAGAAAAACAAACAGCCCAATCAAAAAATGGCAGAAGACCTAAATCCTAAATAGATATTTCTCCAGTGATGACATACAGATGGCCAATAAACACAAGAAAAGATGCTCAGTTTCACTTATTATTGTGCATGTGTGTGCAATCGCTCAGTCATGTCCAACTCTGTGTGACCCCATGGACTATAGCTTGCCAGGCTCCTCTGTCCAGGCAGATTATCCAGGCAAGAATATTGAAGTGGGTTGCCATGCCCTCCTGCAGGGGATCTTCCCAACCCAGGAATTGAACCCAGGTCTCCCACATTGCAGGCAGATTCTTTACCATCTGAGCCACCAGGGAAGCAGAGAAATGCAAATCAAAATACAGCAAAGCATCACTTCACACCAGTCAGAATGACCCAACATCAAAAAATATACAAACAATAAATGCTGGAGAAGATATGGAGACAAGGCAACCGTCTTGCACTGTTGGTGGGAATTTAATTGATACAGCCACTATGAAGAAGAGTATGGAAATTCCTTAAAAAACAAAAAGTTACCATATGACCCAGCAATCCCACTATTGGGCATATACCCTGAGAAACCCATAACTGAAGAAGACATATGTACCCCAAAGTACCAGCACTATTTACAATAGCTCAGACATGGAAGCAACCTAAATGTTCATAGATGGATGAATGAATAAAGAAGTTTTGATACATATATACGATGGAATATTATTCAGCCATAAAAAAGAATTAACTCAGTCAGTTTTAGTGAGGTGGATGAATTTAAAGCCTGTTTTACATAGTGAAGTAATTCAGAAAGAGAAAAACAAACATTGTATATTAATGCATATATAGGGAATCTAGAATAAAGGTATTGATGAACCTATTTGCAGGGAAGGAATAAATACGCAAACATAGAGAATGAACTTGTGGACATGGTGGGGGAAGGAGAAAGTAGTACGAATGGTGAAAGTAGCATCCACATATATACACTACCATGTGTGAAACAGATAGCTAATGAGAAGTTGCTATGTAAGATAGGAAGCCTAGTCCAGGGCTCTGTAATTACTAGAGGGGTGGGGGCGAGCAGAGGGAGGCTCAAGAGAAGGAGGTGATTATATATATATATATATATATATATATATATATATATATATATATACACACACATATATAAAATGAACTGAACTGAATGGTTGAATTACATAGTATTGTAAAACAATTATATAGGTAATATATTGTAAAATATTATGTAGGTTGCTGCTGTCACTTCAGTCGTGTCTGATTCTGTGTGACCCCATAGATGGCAGCCCACCATGGCAGTCCCTGGGATTCTCCAGGCAAGAACATTGGAGTGGGTTGCCATTTCCTTCTCCAATGCATTAAAGTGAAAAGTGAAAGTGAAGTCGCTCAGTCATGTCCGACCCTCAGCAACCCCATGGACTGCAGCCTTCCAGGCTCCTCCGCCCATGGGATTTTCCAGGCAAGAGTACTGGAGTTATATATATATATAATTATGGTTGAATTACATAATATTGTAAAACAATTTTCCTCCAATTAAAGAATAAATTTTAAAAAAGTACTTATCCAACTTTGGAATACCTAAATACATCACTTGAATACTAACAGATATGAAAGGATAAAGAGACAACAATACAATAATAGTAGAGGACTTCAATACCTGACTTTCAAAAACATATATATCATCCAGAGAGAAATTTAATTAGGAAACACTATAATTGAACTCTACCTTAGAGTAAATTGACCTAACAGAAATATGAAGAACATTCCACTCAACAGCAGCATATTCTATAGTGTACATGGAATGTTCTCCAGAAAAGATCATATATAGGTCACTTAACAAGCCTTAGGAAATATAAGAAGACTGAAATCATACCAATATCTTTCCTGAACACAATGGTAAGAAATAGAAATCAATAATAGGAAGTAAACTGAAAATTTTACAAATGTGTGAAAATTAAACAACACACTTCTGCACATTCAATGAATCAAAGAAGAGAGGGAATTCAAAATATATCTTGAAACAAACGAAAAAGGAAACACAACATACCAAAACTTATGGGATGCAGCCAAAGCAGTTCTAACAGGGAAAGTAATAATATCAATGTACACACTGAGAGAAAAGATCTCAAACAGACAACCTAACTTTAAACATCAAGAAATTAGAAAAAGAGCAAACTAAGCTCAAAGTTAGAAGAAGGAAGGAAATAACAAAGGTCAAAAGCAGAAATAAATGAAATATGGTCCATGAATACCACAGAAAAGGTTAACAAAAACAAGAACCTAAAAAAAAAGATAAACTGACAAAGCTTTATTACACTAATAAAAGGAAAGAAGACTCAAAACTAAATAAAAAATGAAATAGGTGACTTTACAATCGACATCACAGTAACACAAAGGATAAGGGAATATCATGAACCTAGAAGAAATCGATGTTTCTAGAAACATGCAACCTACTAAAATGGAACTACAAAGAAATAGAAAATTTGTACAAATCAATAATGAATAAGGAGATTAGATTAGTATTAAAAAAAAATCTCCCCAACAACAACAAAAATGTTCAGGATCATGTGGTTTCACTGGTGAATTCTACCAAGCTCCTTCAGTTCACCACACATTTAAAGAAGAATCCAATCAATTTCAAAGTCTCCTTTTACAAGGACATCAAAGATTGATAGATACACTACAAGAGAAAAAAAAACAAAACACCAGAGGTTATTATCTCTGATAATTATAGATGCAAATAGTTTCAACTAAATATTAGCAAAACAAACTCAATAGCATATTAAAAGGATTACAGATTATGATCAACTGAAATTTATCCCTGGATGCATGAATGGTTTAATATGTGGAAATCAATAAAAGTGACACACTGTTAATAGGCTGAAAGACAAAATTCTCAATGGATGCAGAAAAGGCATTGCAAAATTTTTCTCTCACGATAAAAACTCTCAACAAATTGGGTACAGTAGGAATGTAACTCAACATAATAAAGGCTATATATGATCAACTTACATAGTACTGAATGTATTTAATCAGAGGCAGAGAGAAATATATGTGAAATCATACGAAGTTGAACTAATAGTAACAGCAATACCTCACGGTAGAAGGGTTAACACAGAAAGAGGAGGCAATATGACACTGGACCACCATATAATATATATATGTATAATATATACATATATTTAATATAATACAATACATATTGTATAATTCTTAATTATATATATAATTCTTATATAATATATAAAAAGTAATATACATGGGCTATTTAGGAGTTGTTTTTCTGGTTTAGTTTTGTTTTGGAGGGGAGCAGAGAGACTTGTGGACGGTTTTTCTTTTTTTTTTGAGGGGGGACATCGCGGTAAGGGGGAGAATGCACTTTCGGTCTGGAAGTTCTGAGTGCTGGCAATGGGGTCGGCCCCTCGGGGAGTCTTGGGAGCATTCCCCTGAGTAGGGGAACTTGGGAAGACCAGGGTCTGGGAAGTTCTGACACTCACCATTCAAGCCTCTCAACCGCCACCACCTCCACCTTTGCCTCAGAAGCTGCCCGGCCCAACGCCCTTCTCGCAACCGGCCCTCTCCCCCCGCCCCCGCAGGTTTGCCGCACCTGCCGCGCGTGCATGCGCCGCTTTCAGCAAAGGGGCACCATCTCCGCCCCTTCCCCGCGCAAGCGCACACCCATCCGGGTCTCACGCGAGCCTGAACCAGCCCCAGGCCCCCCCCCTCCCCCCGCTCTTCCTGTCTCCTCAGCACTAGTCAGCCCTCTTCTTCCTCCCTTTTCAGCCTACTTCACCCCATCAACCACGCTGTCCTCAAGGCCCTACTTTGGCGCCCTGTGGCTTGCTCTCCACGTTCCTCGCCAGTGGACCCTACTGGACGACCCCACAATCCTCCACAACTCGCGGGGCCCCCTCTTTTATATGTCAAGGTCATCTTCAGGATGTTTAAGGAGAGAGTCTGTCGAGGTTAAACAGACAGGTACAGGGCCCTGCAACCCCCCAGAGGCTGGCCACCCAAAAGCTTCTCCCCACCCCTATCGTCTCGCGGGCGTAAGGCATGCAGCGCTTTTCTCCAGCCTCCTCAGCCTACCCCTACCCTAACCCTACCACCCGTCAGCACGTGGCGCTCTGCCCTGTCGCACCAGGTTTCCGGTTCACCCACCAGCAAAGCTTTCTCCTGCTCCCCAGTTTCGTTGATGCTTGCTCCTCTTGGCAGACCCCACCCGATTGCCCGGTTCCAGTGTAACTTAGCGAATCACAGGTTTTGAATTCTGACTGTCCGAGGGCAAATCCTCTCTCCACTGCTTTGTGAAAGTGTTAGTCGCTCAGTCGTGTCCGACTCTTTGCGAATCCATGGATTGTAGCCCGCCAGGCTCCTCTGTCCATGGATTTCTCCAGGCACGAATAATGGAGTCGGTTGCCATTCCCTTCTCCAGGGCATCTTCCCGTGCCACCGATCGAACCTAGGTCTCCTGCATTGTAAGCAGATTCTTTACCATCGGAGCCACCAGGAAAGCCAAGTATCAATTTGTTGCCTCTTCAAGGGGCCAAAATAGACTTTTGTTCTTGAACTGACTGACAGATTAATCTTTGTCAGGAGAGGGCGCTGGGGGAACACTGTAGGACAAGGAGCTTCTATTCGTTAAGAGTGCTTTAGATTCTTCCGTGGCCGCCCCAGCTCCCCGCGGCTCTCCGCTCCCCCCCTGCCCCGCTCCTCCCAACCCACCATTAAGTGTGAATTTCCAGTGATTCACGGAGGTGACCAGTTCTTAGCACTAGCCTGCCGACAACCCTAGAGAAGAGTTTCCTGCTTGCCAGATCCAATTATTCTTGGTCAGCCTAGGCAGCCTGTATGGAGGAATGATTCCTGCTTGCTCAGCAGGTATGGGACAGCTCTGGTCCAGGGACAGTGAATTTCCCCATGATGAAATGAACCACAATTAAACCTTCTGCAAGAAGATCTGAATCCCAGCCTTAGGGAGGATCCATCTTCCAAGTTTGTTTTGGCCTTGAGAATTTTCCCTCAGCATTCTCTTTACTTCTGTATAGATAATCCTCGTTGTTAAAGTGCTTGCTGGAAAATGAAGAGAGAGATAGAGAGGGACAGTGAAAAAGACAACCAGACTAAAGGAATGTTAAAAAGGGTCATTAGCTAAGCCAGATGGGAGACTGGATACAAGTAAGAGCTTAATAAAATGAATTGTCTCCCCTTTTTGAAGATGATCAACCTGGGAGACAAAATTTGCAGTTACTGAAATCATTTGTCAAATATCTGTGGCAGGTATGGTAATGGAACCCAGAGGAAGTTATATTACAGGTAAAAACAAAACAATGGAATAGAAAATAGCTTCTGAATATCACTTTATTACTCACAATATCCAATTGAGGATGTAAAAACCTGGAACCATCCCCAAAGAGCAGCTTCATGGACTATTTACATTTTGCCATTCAACAAGGCTCATCCTACTTGTCTGCTTATCTCCATGATTCTGGAGGTGTTTAGATTTCTCATGCTGCTTAAGCAAGAACTCCATCTGCCCAAACAAGAATGAAAAGAGCTCCCTGTCTCTTGTTCCACTTCACTTCTCCCTCATTCCTTCTTAGTCAGAGGTGAGGCAAGGATAGAAAAGAAAATACACTATTTTTAAAGACTGTTTCTATCCTTGAATTTTAAAGGTGCTTGGTAAAAAGATTCTCTTATGAATGTAGAATCTGGGCTTAAGTTTTAGAAATAACCCAATTTGCCCCTTAAACGTTGGTGGTTGTGGGGGTTTAGTTACTAAGTCGTGTCCAACTTTACCACCCAATGGACTGTAGCCTGCTTGGCTCCTCTATGAATGGGATTTCCCAGGCAAGGATACTGGAGTGGGCTGCCATTTTGTTCTCCAGAGGATCTTCCTGACCCAGTGATTGAACCTGCATCTCCTGCACTGCAGGAGGATTTTCTACTCCTGAGCTGCAGGGAAGCCCTTAAACTTTGGGTATTTATTTTAATGAGATTATTTTTGGTAAACAATTGGGCTGAGTGTGTGTGTGTTTATGTATGTTTATGTACATATCTCTGTGTGTGTACTTATGGGAAAGATGATTTGCTCTAGTCTTTATCCTCCTTTTATTCAATACCTCAGCTGTTAAAATATTTTGTTAGTAAGAACATAAAACTAGCTCTTCAAGCTGTCCTAGCTTCATCATTTCTGGATGTTTCTGTTCAAACAATCAGAATACTGAGGAATAAGTTCTTGACCCCACACTGATAAATGCTACTCTTTCATATTTCCAGGAAAGAACACAAAAATTTCACCAAATGTCATTAGATTTGCACATGCTGGATACACAGGCTGCCCATGTAAATCTACAAAGAAGGGACATGTATATTCTTTTGGGGGCTCTTTATTATATAAACATATTTACACTAAGATACACACATAGGAATGCCCCTCCATGTATCCAGATACAGTAGAGGGTAGTCTCAAGAAGATATAATGACCTCTGGTTGGAACCGAATCTCATGATACCTTTTAAAAATAAGTGTCTGTATCCTGTAGGTTAGCAAAGGTCGGGAGGACTTGTTCCAATGTTATCTGACTAATGGAATAGTCTTCTAAACTGAATTGATCTTTAGCTTCCTCCAAAATTCCGAACACCTTTAACAACAATAAAAAGTGCAGTTACCACTGCAGTCCTCCCTTCCAGCCTCCAACCCACATGAGCCTCTCCATTTCTTTCAACCACTGCCAAGTTAATGGTGGAAGACAAAAGGTTCAGAAGAGGGAGATGAGAAAATGCACAAATAGATACTTGAGAAACTAAAAGAAGGCCGTTTTCTGTCCTTATTTTCTTGATGGACCTGGACTAACAACAGGATTTAGAGAGCATTTCAAATTTCAGATATCTAGGGGTATTTGAAAGTAACCTGTCTGCTTCTCCTACAATGCCAGAATTCCATTGTATATGCCTGATTATCAAATGCTTCTCCCATCATTAGTGCTTTCTTAACATGTAACATTACAAAGGCATGATTTTAGCAATCACCTTTCCCCACATATTGTCCTTGCTGGGAATGTAGTAGGTAAGGATCCCTTGATTCTGCTCCTTTGGACTGCAAGGAGGTCCAACCAGTCCAGCCTAAAGGAGATCAGTCCTGGGTGTTCATTGGAAGGACTAACGCTAAAGCTGAAACTCCAGTACTTTGGCCACCTCATGTGAAGAGTTGACTCATTGGAAAAGACCCTGATGCCGGGAGGGATTGGGGGCAGGAGGAGAAGGGGATGACAGAGGATGAGATGGCTGGATGGCATCACCGACTCGATGGACACGAGTTTGAGTGAACTCCAGGAGTTGGTGATGGACAGGGAGGCCTGGCGTGCTGCAATTCATGGGGTTGCAAAGAGTTGGACATGACTGAGCAACTCAATTGAACTGAATATTCCATTATGTATATGTACCACAACTATCCTATCCATTTGTCTGCCAATGAACATCTAGGTTGCTTCCATGTCCTAGCTCCTGTGAACAGTGCTGCGATGAACACTGGGGTGTACGTGTCTCTTTCAATTCTGATTTTCTCAGTGTGTATGCCCAGCAGTGGGATTGCTGGGTCATATGGCAGGTCTATTTTCAAATTTTTAAGGAATTTACACACTGTTCTCCATAGTGGCTGTACTAGTTTGCATTCCCACCAACAGTGTAAGAGGGTTCCCTTTTGTCTGCACCCTCTCCAGTATTTATTGTTTGTAGACTTTTTGATAGCAGCCATTCTGACTGGTGTGAGATGGTACCTCACTGTGGTTTTGATTTGCCTTTCTCTGATAATAGTGATGTTGAGCATCTTTTCATATGTTTGTTAGCCATCTGTATGTCTTCTTTGGATAAATGTCTGTTTTGTTCTTTGGCCTGTTTTTGATTGGGTCATTTATTTTTCTGGTATTGAGCTGCCTGAACTGTTTGTATATTTTTGAGACTTATTATTTGTCAGTTGCTTTGTTTGATATTATTTTCTCCCATTCTGAAGGCTGTCTTTTCACCTTGCTTATAATTTCCTTCATTGTGCAAAAGCTTTTAAGTTTAATTAGGTCCCATTTGTTTATTATTGCTTTTATTTCCATTACTCTGGGAGGTGGGTCATAGAGGATCTTGCTGTGATTTATGTCAGAGAGTGTTTTAACTATGTTTTCCTCTAGGAGTTTTGTAGTTTCTGCTCTTACTTTAAGCTTTAATCCATTTTGAGTTTACTTTTGTGTATGGTGTTAGAAAGTGTTCTAGTTTCATTCTTTCACAGGTGGTTGATGAGATTTCCCAGCACCACTTGTTAAAGAGATTCTCTTTCCTCCATTGTGTATTTTTGCCTCCTTTGTCAAAGTTAAGGTGTCCATAGGTGTGTGGATTTATCTCTGGGCTTTCTATTTTGCTCCATTGATCTATAATTCTGTCTTTGTGCCTATATCATACTGTCTTGATAACTGTAGCTTTGTAATATAGTCTGAAGTCAGGCAGGTTGATTCTTCCAGTTCCATTCTTCTTTCTCAAGATTGCCATGGCTATTTGAGATTTTTTTTTTGTATTTCCATACAAATTGTGAAATTATTTGTTCTAGTTCTGTGGAAAATGCCAGTGGTAGCTTGACAGGGATTGCATTGAATCTATAGATTGCATTGGGTAGTATACTCACTTTCACTATATTGATTCTTCTGATCCATGAACATGGTCTATTTCTCCATCTATTTGTGCCATGGCATCCGGTCCCATCACTTCATGGGAAATAGATGGGGAAACAGTGGAAACAGTGTCAGACTTTATTTTGGGGGGCTCCAAAATCACTGCAGATGGTGACTGCAGCCATGAAATTAAAAAACGCTTACTCCTTGGAAGGAAAGTTATGACCAACCTAGTAGCATATTAAAAAACAGAGATATTACTTTGCCAACAAAGGTCTGTCTAGTCAAGGCTATGGTTTTTCCAGGAGTCATGTATGGATGTGAGAGTTGGGCTGTGGAGAAGGCTGAGCGCCAAAGAATTGATGCTTTTGAACTGTGGTGTTGGAGAAGACTCTTGAGAGGCCCTTGGACTACAAGGAGATCCAACCAGTCCATTCTGAAGGAGATCAACCCTGGGATTTCTTTGGAAGGAATGATGCTAAAGCTGAAACTCCAGTACTTTGGCCACCTCATGTGAAGAGTTGACTCATTGGAAAAGACTCTGATGCTGGAAGGGATTGGGGGCAGGAGGAGAAGGGGATGACTGAGGACGAGATGGCTGGATGGCATCACTGACTCGATGGACGTGAGTCTGAGTGAACTCCAGGAGTTGGTGATAGACAGGGAGGCCTGACCTGCTGCAATTCATTGGGTCGCAGAGTCGGACACGACTGAGTGGCTGAACTGAACTGAACTGATTTGTGTCACCTTTGATTTCTTTCATCAGTTTTTTATAGCTTTCTATATATAGGTCTTTTGTTTCTTTCAGTTCAGTTCAGTTCAGTTCAGTCACTCAGTCGTGTCTGACTCTTTGTGACCCCATGAATCACAGCACGTCAGGCCTCCCTGTCCATCACCAACTCCCAGAGTTCACTGAAACTCACGTCCATCGAGTCAGTGATGCCATCCAGCCATCTCGTCCTCGGTCATCCCCTTCTCCTCCTGCCCCCAATCACTTTGTTTCTTTAGGTAGATGTATTCCTAAGTATTTTATTCTTTTCATCACATTGGTGAATGGGATTGTTTCCTTAATTTCTCTTTCTGTTTTCTCATTGTTAGTGTATAGGAATGCAAGGGATTTCTGGTATCAATTTTATATACTGCAACTTTACTATATTCATTGATTAGCTCTAGTAATTTTCTGGCGGTATCTTTAAGGTTTTCTATGTAGAGGATCATGTCATCTGTAAACAGTGAGAGTTTTACTTCTTTTCCAATCTGGATTTCTTTTATTTCTTTTTCTTCTCTGATTGCTGTGGCTAAAACTTTCAAAACTATGTTGAATAGTAGTGGTGAGAGTGGACACTCTTGTCTTGTTCCTGACTTTATGGGAAATGCTTTCAATTTTTTGCCATTGAAGATAATGTTTGCTGTGGGTTTTTCACCTATGGCTTTTATTATGTTGAGGTATGCCAATAAAATGGACAACTTGGAAGAAATGCATGAATTTTTAGAAAAGTATAATCTTTCAAAACTGAACCAGGAAGAAACAGAAAATCTTAACAGACCCATCACAAGCATGGAAATAGAAACTGTAATAAAAAATCTTCCAAGTGCCTGCTTTCTGGAGAGTTTTATCATAAATGGGTGTTGAATTTTGTCAAAGGCTTTCTCTGCATGTATTGAGATAATCATTTGGTTTTTATCCTTCAATTTGTTAATGAGGTGTATCACATTGATTGATTTGTGAATATTGAAGAATCCTTGCATCCCTGGGATAAAACCCACTTGGTCATGATGTATGATCTTTTTAATATGTTGTTGGATTCCGTTTGCTAGAATTTTGTTGAAGATTTTTGCATCTATATTCATCACTGATATTGGCCTGTAGTTTTCTTTTTTCATGGTATGTTTGTCTGGTTTTGGTATGAGGGTGATGGTGGCCTCATAGAATGAGTTTGGGAGTTTATCTCCCTCTGAAATTTTCTGGAAGAGTTTGAGTAGAATAGGTGTTATCTCTTCTCTAAATTTTTGGTAGAATTCACCTGTGAAGCCATGTGGTCCTGGGATTTTGTTGGAAGATTTTTGATTACAGTTTCTATTTACATGCTTGTGATGGGTCTGTTAAGATTTTCTATTTCTTCCTGGTTCAGTTTTGGAAGATTATACTTTTCTAAGAATTCATGCATTTCTTCCAAGTTGTCCATTTGATTGGCATAAAGTTGCTGATAGTAGCCTTTTATGATCCTTTGTATTTCTGTGTTGTCTGTTGTAATTTCTCTATTTTCATTTCTAATTTTGTTGATTGGATTCTTCTCCCTTTTTTTCTCAATGAGTCTGGCTAATGGTTTGTCTACTTTATTTATCTTCTCAAAGAACCAGCTTTAAGTTTTGTTGATTTTTGCTATAGTCTCCTTTGCTTCTTTTTCATTTATTTCTGTCCTAATTTTTATTATTTCTTTCCTTCTCCTAACTCTGGAGTTCTTCATTTCTTCTTTTTCTAGTTGCTTTAGGTATAAAGTTAGGTTATTTATCTGATTTTTCCTCTTGTTTCTTGAGGTAAGTTTGTAATGCTATTAACCTTCCCCTTTAGCACTGCTTTTACTGAATCCCATAGGTTTTGGGTTGTCATGTTTTCATTTTCACTTGTTTCTATGCATATTTTTATTTCCTTTTTGATTTCTTCCATGATTTGTTGGTTATTCAGAAGTATGTCATTTAGCCTCCATATGTTTGCATTTTTAATAGCTTTCCCCCCCTCTAGTTGACATCTAATCTTACTGCACTGTGATCAGAAAAGATGCTTGAAATGATTTTAATTTTTTTGAATTTCCTAAAGCTAGATTTATGGCCCAGAATGTGATCTACCTTGGAGAATGTTCAGTGTGCACTTGAGAAAAAGGGGAAATTCATTGTTTTCGGGTGGAATGTCCTATAGATATCAATCAGGTCCAACTGGGTTCATTGTATCATTTAAAGTTTGTGTTTCCTTGCTAATTTTCTGTTTAGTTGATCTATCCATAGGTGTGAGTGGGGTATTAAAATCTCCCACTGCTATTGTGTTACTGTTAATTTCCCCTTTCATACTTGTTAGCATTTGCCTTATGTATTGAGGTGCTCCTATGTTGGGTGCATATATATTTATAATTGTTATATCTTCTTCTTGGGTTGATCCTTTGATCATTATGTATTGTCCTTCTTTGTCTCTTTTCATGGCCTTTATTTCAAAGTCTATTTTATCTGATATGATTATTGCTACTCCTGCTTCCTTTTGGTCTCCATTTGCATGAAATATCTCTTTCCAGCCCTGCACTTTCAGTCTGTATGCATTCCTTGGTTTGAGGTGTGTCTCTTGTAGACAGCATACATAGGGGTCTTGTTTTTGTAGCCATTCATCCAGTCTTTGTCTTTTGGTTGGGGCATTCAACCCATTTACCTTTAAGGTAATTATTGATAAGTATGATCCCATTGCCATTTACTTTGTTGTTTTGGGTTTGAGTTTATAAACCTTTTCTGTGTTTCCTGTCTGGAGAAGATCCTTTAGCATTTGTTGGAGAGCTGATTTGGTGGTGCTGAATTCTCTCTGCTTCTGCTTGTCTGTAAAGCTTTTGATTTCTCCTTCATATTTGAACACAATCCTTGCTGGATATAGCAATCTTGGTTGTAGGTTTTCCTCTTTCTTCACTTTAAATATGTCCTGCCATTCCCTTCTGGTCTGAAGAGTTTCTATTGAAAGATCAGCTATTATCCTTATGGGGATCCTCGTGTGTGTTATTTGTTGCTTTTCCCTTGCTGCTTTTAACATTTGCTCTTTGTGTTTGATCTTCATTCATTTGATTAATATGTGTCCTGCTTCTGTTAGGTCTATACCATTTCTGTCCTTTATTGAGCCAATCTTTGCATGAAATGTTCCCTTGGTATCTCTAATTTTCTTGAAGAGATCTCTAGTCTTTCCCATTCTGTTGTTTTCCTCTATTTCTTTGCACTGATCACTGAAGAAGGCTTTCTTATCTCTCTTTGCTATTCTTTGGAACTCTGCATTCAAATGGGTATATCTTTCCTTTTCTCCTTTGCTTTTTGCTTCTCTTCTTTTCACAGCTATTTGTAAGGCCTCCTCAGTCAGACATTTTGCTTTTTATGCATTTATTTTTCTTGGGGATGGTCTGGCTCCCTGCCTTCTGTACAATGTCATGAACCTCCACTCATAGTTCACCAAGCACTCTGTCTATCAGATCTAGTCCCTTAAATCTAAGGATTTGATTTAGGTCACACCTGAATTGTCTAGTGGTTTTCCCTCCTTTCTTCAATTTAAGTATGAATCTGGCAATAAAGAGTTCATGATCTGAGTCACAGTCAGCTCCCAGCCTTGTTTTTGCTGACTGTATAAAGCTTCTCCATTTTTGGCTGCAGAGAATATAATCAATCTGATTTCAGCATTGACCATCTGGTGATGTCCATGTGAAGAGTCTTCTCTTGTGTTGTTGGAAGGGGGTGTTTGCTATGACCAGTGTGTTCTCTTGGCTGAACTCTATTAGCCTTTGCCTTGCTTCATTCCATACTCCAAGGCCAAATTTGCCTGTTACTCCAGGTGTTTCTTGACTTCTTACCTTTGCATTCCAGTCTCCTATAATGAAAAGGACATCTTTTTTAGATGTTAATTCTAGAAGGTCTTGTACGTCTTCATTGAATCATTCAACTTCAGCTTCTTCAGCATTACTGGTTGGGGCATAGACTTGGATTACTGTGATATTGAATGGTTTGCCTTGGAAACAAACAGAGATCATTCTGTTGTTTTTGAGACTGTATCCAAATACTGCATTTTGGATTCTTTTGTTGAGTATGATGGTTACTCCATTTCTTCTAAGGGATTCTTGCCCACAGTAGTAGATATAATGGTCATCTGAGTTAAATTCACCCATTCCAGTACCTTTTAGTTTGCTAATTCCTAGAATGTTGATGTTCACTCTTGCCATCTCCTGTTTGATCATTTCCAATTTGCCTTGATTCATGGACCTAACATTTCAGGTGCCTATGCAATATTACTCTTTACAGCATGGGACCTTGCTTCTATGACCAGTCACATCCACAACTGGGTGTTGTTTTGCTTTGGCTCTATCTCTTCATTCGTTATGGAGTTATTTCTCCACTGATCTCCAGTAGCATATTGGGCACCTAATGACCTGGGGAGTTCATCTTTAAGTGTCATATCTTTTTACTTTTTCGTACTGTTCATGGGGTTCTCAAGGCAGGAATACTGAAGTGGTTTGCCATTCCCTTCTCCAGTGGATCACATTTTGTAAGAACTCTGCACCATGACCCATCTTGCTTATGGGTGTCCAGGAGTCTTCAGCGAAGGTATGGGTTGGTGGTGGCCTACTGCAGGGTTGGGAGCATGGACTGTAGCAATACATGCATGGGATCTTTTGAGGGAAGTCACCATTATCCATCTGTGGGGTCACACAGAGTCGGACACGACTGAAGCGGCTTAGCAGCAGCAGCACCATTATCTTCATTACCTCAACTATAGTTTGAAAGTCTTGTCCAACTCTTTGTAACCCCATCGACTATAGCCTGCTAGGCTCCTCCACCCATGGGATTTTCCAGGCAAGAATACTGGAGTAGGTTTCCATTTCCTTCTCCAGGGGATCTTCCCAATGCAGGGATCAAACCTGGTCCTCCACACTGCAGGCAGACTCTTTAGCTGAGCCACCAGGGAAGCCCACCATAGTTTAAAGGAAAGGAAAGTGAAGTCACTCAGTCATGTCTGACTCTTTGCAACCCCATGGACTGTAGCCTAACAGTCTCCTCTGTCCATGGGATTTTCTAGGTGATAGTACTGGAGTGGATTGCCATCTCCTTCTCCAGGGGATCTTCCCGACCCAGGGATCGAACCTGGGCCTCTCACATTGTAGACAGATGCTTTACTATCTGAGCCACTCAGGTAAATAGCAGGAAGGGAACACAGCTCTACCCATCAACAGAAAATTGGATTAAAGATTTACTGAGCATTGCTGGGAGCCAGCATGGGAGATCCCACCCATGACAAGGTCATGTGGAAGAGTTCTGATGAGCAAGACCTCAGGACTCGACGGACCCCCTGGACCTGCTCGAGCATCTACCCCCGAACCAGAATCTGTCTGTCTTTCACCAGCTCTTCTGACATTAGCAAGGGGCTGTCTCTGACCAAAAGAGTTAACTTAGGGCTCTAGTTGATAAATCTCCTGGGCATGAAAGGAGTGTTTCAAACCCTCTGTTAGCATTCTAGCTTACTTGACAGGTTTATCCAGACTCTTGCAACATTGTTGAGCCTATGCTTACTGCCAAGTTCTCATATCCCTTATCCATTGTGTTCCTGAGAGTGCATATAGTCAGGATGTAGAAAAAACAAGTAATAGCCTTAGCATTAGCAACATTAGACTTTGAGTTAATAAGTTCTTTTCTTTGCTGTAACCTGCTGAATCTTTGCTCCATAAAAATGTAACTCTGTACTTTAAGGGTGACGCAGGCTAAGAATTTAAGAAGAAACACTTTAAGGAAAAATCATTGTTCTGGTGTTCTGGCTGACCAACCTTTATCAAAAGGAGGTCATGGAATATCAACAGGCCTCCGGAATAGAAGATGATGTACAGAAAATAAGACTTTTGCAGGAAAGAACCTGATATCGATAAAAGTTATTACTGATAGAATGTTGAGTTGACTCTGCATTTTTCACCTTGCTGTATGTATAACTCAGGGTATAAAAGCCCCGAGAAAAATAATTGGGCCTCGCTCGAAAAAGCTTGGTCACCCTGTGTCTCTTTCTTTATCTCTTTATCTATCTTTTCTCATTCGCCGACGTCGTCCATCCTGAGGATATCCCTGGACTCTGCTGAGGCTGGACCTTGGCAGAGCATGGCCTTGCCCACCAGAACAAGAGCCAGTATTCCCCTCAGTCAGTCTATCCCATCAGGAAACTTTCATAAGCCTCTTATCCTTCTCCATCAGAGGACAGACAGACTGAAAACCACAATCACAGAAAAATAACCAATCTAATCACATGGAGCACAACCTTGTCTAACTCAATGAAACTATGAGCCATGCCACGTAGGGCCACCCAAGATGGATGGGTCATGGTGGATAGTAGAGGTTAGACTCTCAAAAATACAATATTAAAGATAGAAAACAAAATGAATCACAAAAGTTATAAAATATATATTGCTAAGTCACTTCAGTCGTGTCCGACTCTCTGCGACCTCATAGACAGCAGCCCACCAGGCTCTCCCGTCCCTGGGATTCTCCAAGCAAGAACACTGGAGTGGGCTGTTATTTCCTTCTCCAGTGTATGAAAGTGAAAAGTGAAAGTGAAGTCGCTCAGTCCTGTCCGACTCTTGGCGACCCCATGGACTGCAGTCTACCAGGCTCCTCCGCCCATGGGATTTTCCAGGCAAGAGTACTGGAGTGGGGTGCCATTGCCTTCTCCAAAATATATATATATATATGAAATTTGCTTTAAAAATAAGGTCCAAAGCAGGCCCTGTGTTTTGTGCACTTCCCAGGTATAAGTCGCTCAGGTTCAGGTTTTTGGGTACTCCACAAGGGCACAGACTTGGTTGGGCATGCGTTTTGTGCCCTTCCCAGGTCTGAAGAGCTCAGGCGACCAGGTGCTTGGTGAGCACACTGTCCCAGGTGGGCCGTGCATCTTAATCACCTCCCTGGTCCCAGGTACTGAGTTTCCTGGGTGCGCCACAAAAGCACCATCTCAGGTGTGTCATGTGTTTCCTTTGGGGAGCTGATCTCAGGCTGTGACCTTTCTGGCAGATGTCAACTGTCCAGGATCCCTGGAAGATGCGGTTAGCAACAGGGAGCCTGCTCACAGTTTGGTGAAAAATGCTAGTCTTGGGTCTAAACTGGAGCAACGCCTTGCCTTCCAGCTCTGGCTATCACTTGCCTGTCTCTCTGCCTCTGGTGGGAGGAGTGGCCTGTATGCAGTGACTAGCACTCCTTTGGTGTTTGCTCAATCCTTTGTTCTGTGAGTGGGCCAGGCTGGCATTAGAGATTTTCATGGGGAAGTTCTCTCTCTTTCTCTCTCTCTCTTTTTTTTCTCTTCTCTGGTAATCCCACAGTTTGTGTTGCTGTCTCACTTTAGCTCCCTCAGATTGTCCTCAGGGCATTCAGGCCCCCTCCTTACCTAAGGACCAATGATGCCACCCTGTGCCTCCCTGCCCAGCCCCTGCTTGCAGGTGGTGGATGTGAGCATCTGGGCCACTTCTCCACTGGCAGTTGCAGTTAGGTGCCTATTCTGTGGGTTTTCTTTTTCCTTCCAGTTATCTTGCCCTCTGAGATTTCAAAACTCCCCACAGACCCATCTGTGAGACAGTTTCCCACTGTTTGCAAACTTCTCTTCCTACACAACTCCCTCCCCAGGACAGGTTTCCATCCCTAACTCTTTTGTCTCTTTTTTTATTTTGTCCTACCTCCTTTCCAAGAGAATGGGCTGCCTTTCTGAGTGCCTAGTGCCCTCTGCCAGCGTTCAGAAGTTGTTTTGTGGAAGTTGCTCAGTATCCAAATGATCTTTTGATGAAAGTGCTCTCCCCATCCTATTCCTCTACTATCTTGGGACCACCCCCTCCCATCTCTTTAAGAATTTTCCACAGTTAGTTGTGACTCACAAAGTCAAAGGCTTTAGCATAGTCAATGAAGCAAAAGTAGATGTTTTCCGGGAATTCTCTTTCTTTTTCTATGATCCAACGGATGTTGACAATCACTGCCGAGTTTTCCAAATTTGCTGGCATGTTGAGTGCAGTGCTTTCACAGCATCATCTTTTAGGATTTGAAATAGCTCAACTGGAATTCCATCACCTCTGCTAGGTTTCTTTGTAGTTATACTTCCTAAGGCCCGCTTGACTTTGCACTCCAAGATGTATGGCTCTAGGTGAGTGACCATACCATCGTGGTTATCTGGGTCATGAAGATCTTTTTTGTATAGTTCTTTGTATTCTTGCCATCTTTTCTTAGTATCTTCTGCTTCTGTTAGGTTCATACCATTTCTGTCCTTTATTATGCCCATCTTTGCATGAAATTTTCCCTTGGTATCTCTAACTTTCTTGAAGAGATCTGTAGTCTTTCCTATTCTATTGTTTTTCCTCTATTTGTTTGCTCTGACCACTGAGGAAAGCTTTCTTATCTCTCCTTGCTATTCTTTGGACCTCTGCATTCAGATAGGTATATCTTCCCTTTTCTCCTTTGCCTTTCACTTCTCTTTTCTCAGCTATTTGTAAGGCCTCCTCAGACAACCATTTTGCCTTGTTTCATTTCTTTTTCTTGGGGATGGTTTTGATCACAGCCTTCTGTACAATGTTATGAACCTCTGTCCATAGTTCTTCAGGCACTCTGTCCTTCAGATCTAATCCCTTGAATCTATTTGTCACTTCCACTGTGTAATCATAAAGGATTTAATTTTCATCATACCTGAATGGCCTAGGGATTTTCCCTACTTTCTTCAATTTAAGTCTGAATTTTGCAATAAGGAGTTCACGATCTGAGCCACAGTCAGCTCCTGGTCTTGTTTTTGCTGACTCTACAGAGCTTCTCCATCTTCCGTTGCAAGGAATATATCAATCTGATTTTGGTATTGACCATCTGGTGATGTCCATGTGTAGAGTTGTCTTTCGTGTTGTTGGAAGAGGGTGTTTGCTATGACCAATGTGTTCTCTTGGTAAAACTGTTAACCTTTGCCCTGCTTCATTTTGCATTCCAAGGCCAAACTTTCTCTTACTCCAGGCATCTCTTGAATTCTGACTTTTGCATTTCAGTCCCCTTTGATGAAAAGGACATCTTTTTCAGTGTTGGTTCTAGAATGTCTTATAGGTCCTCATAGAACTGTTCAATTTCAACTTCTCCAACATTTGTGGTTGGGGCATAGACTTGGATTACTGTGATATTGAATGGTTTACCTTGGAAATGAACAGAGGTCATTCCATCATTTTTTAGGTTGCACCCAAGTACTGCATTTTGGAATCTTTCATTAATAATGAGGGCTACTCTATTTCTTCTAAGGAATTCTCATCCACAGTAGTAGATATAATGGTCAACTGAATTATATTCACCTATTCTGGTCCACTTTAGTTCACTGATTACTAAAATGTCAATGTTCACTCTTGCCATCTCCTGTTTGACCACTTTCATATTACCTTGATTTGTGGACCTAACATTCCATTGTTCTTACAGCATCCAACTTTACGTTCACCACCCGACACATCCGCAACTGGGCATTGTTTCCACTTTGCCTCAGCCTCTTCATTTATTCTGGAGCTATTTCCCTGTTCTTCTCCAGTAGCATATTGGGCACCTACCGACATGGGAGGTTCATCCACAGTGAATCACATGGTATGTGGTGGCCACTGCCTTCTTCCATCTAGTGCAGCCTCAGATTCGTTTACCTGCTGGGGATCCTGCCATCTCGTCGTCTGTGGAGCCTCAAGCTCCTCTACCTGCTGGGAATCCTGCTGCGTCTTCTTCTGTGGGGCCTCAGGCTCCTCTATCAAGTGGGTATCCTGCCGACTATGCCAATTATATTGCTGATTCTGCTCAGAGCCCCAGTTGTCTTGCTATATATCACTGTCCACACTGTTCACAGAACCCCGGTTAGGCAAGGCATAAACTAAGAGGCTGGAAGAAAACTCAAGGAGCCGTAGTAGCAGCTGTAGACACATTTATTCTCTCCTGGCTGATGCTGCAGCTGTAGCAGCAGCCGTAGCATAACCTAACACAACACAACCTCTCTCCTGCCTGGCACAGCAGCCATAACAGTATTCTCTCCCAGCTGATGCAGCAGCCAGAGCAGTAGACAGCTATATTCTCTCCTCTTGTGGCTGACCCAAAGGACACAGCTGTGACACAGCAATAATGTTACTACTTCTTTGGGTGGTGCTCACATATACATACCACACACAACCCTTGACCAAGTGAGCACCTTGTGACGTGCCTGCACAGTACTACAAATGATCTCAGCTGTTAGTCATTATTTACAGAACATGGGCGAGAGAAACTGAACATGCCATCTTGGCTAATTTGCTTTCTCCCCACATCTAGTTATCTAATTTTTCAGCCCTTTCATTTTTTTTTTCCTTCCTCATATTTTTTTTCTTTTTTAAAAAGTTTTATTTTATGTTGGGGTATAGTTGATTTACAATGTATTAGTTTCATGTGTACAGCAAAGTGAGTCAGTTATACATATATCTATTTTTTTTAGATCCATTTCCCATATAAGTTATGGCAGAATATGGAGTAGAGTTCCCTGTGCTGTATTGTAGGTCCTTGTTTATCTATTTTATATATAGTAGTGTGTATATGTCAATCCCAAACTAATTTATCCCTCCCTACCATCTTTCTTCTTTAGTAACCATAAGTGTGTTTCTGAAGTCTGTGAGTCTGTTTCTGTTTTGTAAATAAGTTCATTTGTATCATCTTTTTAGATTCCAAATATTTGTCTTTCTCTGTCTGAGAAAATGAAAAGACACCTGAAAGAATGGGAAAAAAAATTTGCAAATAATAAGGGATTAATTTCCAAATGTATATAAACAATTCATGCAGCTCAATATAAAAAGAACACTCAATCAGAAATGGTCAGAAGATCTAAGTAGACACTTATCCATGGAAGATGTGTTGTTGTTCAGTCACCAAGTCATATCTGACTTTTTATGACCCCATGGACTGCAGCATGCCAGGCTTCCCTGTCCTTCACCATCTCCCTGAGTTTGCTCAAATTCATGTCCATTGAATCAATGATGCCATCCAACCATCTCATCCTCTGTTGCTCTTTTCTGAACCTTCTGCCATCAATCTTCCCCAGCATCAAGGTCTTTTCCAAGGAGTCAGCTGTTTGCATCAGATGGCCAAAATATTGGAGCTTCAGCTTCAGCACAAGTCCTTCCAAAGAGTATTCAGGGTAGATTTCCTTTAAGATTGACTGGTTTGATCTCCTTGCCTTCCAAGGGACTCTCAAGAATCTTTTCCAGCACCACATTTTGAAAGCACCAATTCTTCGGTGCTCTGCCTTCTTCATTGTTCAGCGTCCACATCTGTACATGACTATTGGAAAGACATAGCTTTAACTATATGGACCTTTGTTGGCAGAGTGATGTCTGCTTTTTAACGAACTGTCTAGGTTAGTCATAGCTTTCCTGCCAAGAAGCAATCATCTTGTTTGCTTGAAAACATACAGATGGCCAAAAAGCACATGAAAGGATGCCCAACATTGCTAATTATTAGAGAAATGTAAATCAAAACTAGTCCTTTCAATCTTGATTCAGGATTTTCTTACATAATGTCTAATGTCTATACTCTAATTAATTTTAAAGCTTATAATGAAATATTAGGTAATAATTTTCATCTGCTTATAGTCATATATCTCCATTGTTCTTTCTTTCAGTATCCACTAGGTTTTTCTCTTATCTCTTTTACTTGATATTTTTCTGTGAGGTTCAGTCACTCATCTTTAAATGAGGTTAATTTTCTTGTAGTTTTAGGGATGTTTCCTATGTAGGATGTAGGTAGGCAGAATATCTTTCTTGGCTTTAGAGTTCTCTGCTGCAGAGTTTCTTCTTTAGAGTCTTCTGGGATATATGAAAATATATGGCCTCTCAGCATAGACCTTTCTCTGCTCCTTTCTTATATCTGTCTCCTGTGGCTTTCTCCCTATTCCAAGCCTAAATTAGGGATGCTTTCAGAGAAGATCTGTGCTTGCTCCTGTTTGGAATCAGAGGATGTTACTGACCACCCACTATGAAGTCCCCCTCTACATAGCAGTCTCAACCCTGAAGTGTGTCCAGAACTTCATCACTGATCCCAGTGCTGGCAACATAATTTGCTTCCAGGATTTGCATTTTCTTACTGCTCACTCTTTCAGCCACTCTTTCATTTTTCCCTTTGTTTTTCTGTTTTCTTTTTGTTGTTGTTGTTGAAAGAGTTACATCACTTTTGTTTTAGTTATTGGATTAAAGATGTATTTAATTTAATTTTTACCAACTCTCAGTTTTACATTACCAGGAACACTTTTCAGAGTACATAATCATCCATGTTGCAGAATTAGAATCATCTTACTTGTGTATTAAAAAAATTACTTGGTCACATAATTTCCTTGAGATGATGTGGAATCATTTAACCTGAGTATTCTACTTGTGATAAGCCCTCTTTAACGTACACATTCTGGATGATTTGTGTTTGTAATGTTTATTCTTTTGAAAACTCAACACTTAGTTATAGATTCTATGTCCATTCCTTTTTGATTCTATTTGAATAGTTATTTTCTCAAGAGTAATATGAGAAAGGAGTGGGCAACGACCATGTTGTAGTTGAAAATGTGCCTCAAACCCACATTCCCATTAAAGCTCTTGTGTCCACATCCTTTAGAATAGATCACTGGTTGAGGTTCAGTGTCCCTGCTTCAAGCAGAGCAAGTTACTGTGTGCATTTAGCACACATGTGCATGTGTTATAGGCATAGTAAAAGCGCTTGACTAGCACCAGGTAATTATTTTCAATTACAGGTAATTGAAGTAATTATTTTTCAATACGTCTATTCTTCACATCTGCTCTATCATACATTTCTTATCTATTTTTTATTTTTATTCCTATAGAGTAATCAACCATGCTATTTTCCATTCCATGCTACCTTTCCATTGTAAGGTAAGCTTCCTACTTTGCAGCCTGACATACAATGGGAACTTCTGTGAGACTGTGCTAGCCTGGCAAAGTAAAATTAAGATGAAAGCCAGAGTTATTAAAAACTTTGCCTAGGTCCAGCTTTACATTTAGGAAATGGAGTTAAGGGATGGAAACAGATAGTTGCTCTCTCTGATATTGTATCATGTAGGCAGAGAAGTGCTTAATGATTTTAGTATGTTGAAGCAGAACTACTCTTCCCCTGCCCAGTTTTATTGATAATAAAATTTATAATTGACATATAGCACTGTATAATTTTAAGGTGTACATAATTATAGTTTTACTTATACATCATGAAACTATCACCACAATAAACTTAATGACTATCCATCATCTCATATAGATACAAAAGAAAAGAAAAAGAAAATTTTTTTCTTGTGAAGGAAACTCTGAATTTTCTTTTTCATATATAACATACAGCAGTGTTAAATATATTAATCATGTTATACATTACATCCCTAGTACTTATTATCTTATAATTGTAACTTTGTACATTTTGACTACCTCCCAGTTCCCCCTCCCCACATCATCTGTCTTTGGTAACCACAAATCTTATCTCTTTTTCTGTAATTTTGATTTTAAAGTATAACTGGCATACAAAACTATGTTATCTCTTGACACACAACATAGGGATTTGATATTTCTATACATTTCAAAATGATCACCATGATAAGTCTAGTTACTACCTGTCACCATATAAAGATATTAACTAATTATTGACTATATTCCCCAAGCTGTATATTTCATTCCCATGACTCATTTATTTTGTAACTGAAAGTTTGTACTTCTTAATCTCTCTTAACTATTCTCTCCTACTTTCCATCACCTCCACTCTGGCAACTACCTGTTTTTTCTCTGTATCTATGATTCTGTTTCTGTTCAGTTATGTTTGTTCATGTGTTTTCTTTTTTTACATTCCACAAATAAGTATTTGTCTTTCTGTGTCAAATGTATTTCATGTAGCATAATACCCTCAAGGTGCATCCATATTGTTACAAATGGCAAGATTTCATTCTTGTCTATGCTGAGTAATATTTCATTGTGTGTGTATATATACATATATATACACATATGTACATATACATATATATTGCAGCTCCTTTATCCATTCATCTATGGGGCACTTATTAATAGGTTACTTCCATATCTTAGTAATTGTAAATTATGTTTATAATTAAACTGCATGTATCTTTTCAAAATTAGTGTTTTCATTTTCTTCAGCTCCATACCAGGAAAGGAATTGCTGAATCATATGGTACTTGAATGCCAGAAGAACATCTACTTCTACTTTATTGATTACGCCAAAGCCTTTGACTGTGCAGATCACAACAAACTGTTGAAAATTCTTCACGAGATGGGAATACCAGACCACCAGACCTACCTCCTCAGAAATCTGTCTAAAGGTCAAAAAGCAACAGTTAGAAAGAGACATGAAACAACAGACTGGTTCCAAATAGGGAAAGGAGTAAGTCAAGGCTGTATATTATTGCCCTGTTTATTTAACTTATATGCAGAGTACATCATGAGAAATGCTAGATTGGATGAAGCACAAGCTGGAATCAAGATTTCTGGGAGAAAAATCAATAACCTCAGATACGCAGATAATACTACCTTTATGGCAGAAAGTGAAGAAGAACTAAAGAACTTCTTGATGAAATTGAAAGAGGAGAGTCAAAAAGCTGGCTTAAAACTCAACATTCAAAAAATGAAGATCATGGCATCTGGTCCGATTGCTTTATGGCAGATAGATGGGGAAACAATGAAAACAATGATAAACTTTATTTTGGGGGGCTCCAAAATCACTGCAGATGGAAAGAAAAGCTGTGACCAACCTAGAGAGTATATTAAAAAGCAGAGACTTTGTTTGCTGGCAAAGATGCATCTAGTCAAAGCTATGGTTTTTCCTGTAGTCATGTATGGATGTGAGAGTTGGACTATAAAGAAAGCTGAGCACTGAAGAATTGATGGTTTTAAACTGTGGTGTTGGATAAGACTCTTGAGAGTCCCTTGGACTGAAAGGAGAGCATGCCTAAAGGAAACCAGTCCTGAATATTCATTGGAAGGACTGAAGCTGAAGCTGAAACTCCAATACTTTGGCCACCTGATGTGAAGAACTGACTCATTGGAAAAGACTCTGATGCTGGGGAAGATTGAAGGCAAGAGGTGAAGGGGAAAACAGAGGATGAAATGGTTGAATGGCATCAATGACTCAATGGACATGAGTTTGAGCAAGCTCTGGGAGTTGGTGATGGACAGGGAGGCCTGGTGTGCTGCAGTCCATGTGGTTGCAAAGAGTTGGACACAACTGAGCAACTGAACTGAACTGATGATAATTCTATTTTTAGTTTTTTTGAGAACCACTGTACTGTGTCCCATAGTGGTAGTACCAATTTATATTCTCACCAATAATGTACTTACAGTTCTCTTTTATGCATACCCTCCCCAATATTTATTATTCCTAGACTTTTTGATGAGAGTCATTCTGACACGTGCAGTGTGATATCTCACTGTGGTTTTGATTTGCATTTTATGTTAAGCAATTTTTCAAGTGTTCATTGGTGATCTGTATATCTTTTTTGGAAAAATGTCTATTTAGGTCTTGTGCCTTTTTTTATCAAGTTGAATATTTTTCAGTTATTGAGTTGTATGAAATGAAATGAATGAAATTTGCTCAGTCATGTCCAACTCTGCGACCTCATGCATTATGCAGTCCATGGAATTCTCCAGGCCAAAATATGGGGGTGGGTAGCCCTTCCCTTCTCCAGGGGATCTTCCCAAGCCAGAAATCGAACCCAGGTCTCCCACATTGCAGGCGGATTCTTTACCAACTGAGCCACCAGGGAAGCCCATTAAGTTGTATAAGTTATTTAAATAGTTTGAATATTTACCAATTATCACTCATATGATTTAAAAACATTTTTCCCATTCAATACATTATTTTTTTATTTTGTTGATGGTTTCTTTTGCTGTGCAATTTTTTTTAAGTTTAATTAGGTTCAATTTATATATTTCGCTTTTTTTCCCCTTTACCTGAGGAGACAAATCCAAAAAAAACAGTGCTGTGACTATGGCAAAGAAAGTCCTGCCTATGTTTTCTTGTAGGATTTGTATGGTTTTTGGTCATAAATTTAGGTCTTTAATACATTTTTGAGTTAATTTTTATAGGATGTAAGAAATGTTCTAATTTCATATCCTCTACATAAATTTGTCCAGTTTTCCCAGCACCGCTTATAGAAGAAAGCACCACTTTCCCCATTGTATATTTTTGCTTCAGTTGTCATAGATTAATTAACTATATGTATATGGGATTATTTCTGGGCTCTATTCTGTTCCATTAATCTATGTGTCTGTTTTTTGTGCAAGTACCATACATTTTTTTTTTTTAATAACTGTAGTTTTGTATAATAGTATAGTATGAAGTCAAGGAGTATAATTCCTTCAGCTTTGTGGTTTTTTTTCTCAAGATTGCTTTGGCTTTTCAGGTCATTTTAAGTTCCTTATAAATTTTTGTATCATTTGTTCCAGTTCCAGTGAAAAATGCCGGGAGTAAGTTGATAGACTCCATTAAATTTGTAGATTACTTTGAGTAATCCAGATTTTAAATATATTAATTCTTCCAATCCATGAATATAAGTTATCTTTCCATTTCTTTGCATCATATTTAATTTCTTTCATCATTGTTTCACAGTTTTTAGAATATACATCTTTCATCTTCTTGGTTATGTTTATTCTTAGATTTTTTTTCTGTTTGATACTGTTTCAAATGTTATTTTTTCTTGTAGTCTCTTTTATAGTTCATTATTACTGTATCAAAAAGTGACAGATTTCTGTGTAGTAACCTTGTATCCTGCAACTTTATTGAATTCATATATTAGTTCTAACAGGTATTTGGTGGAGAAGTTTGGGTTTTCTATGTATACAGCAGCATATGTACATACTCAGTTGCTTCAGCTGTGTCTAACTCTTTGAAACCCTGTGGACTGTAGCCTGCCAGGCTCCTTTATCTATGGGATTCTCCAAGCAAGAATCCTGGAGTGGGTTGCCATTCCCTTCTCCAGTGGATCTTCCTGACCCAGGGAACGAACGTGCATCTCCTGAATTGAAGGCTGATTCTTTTCTGCTGAGCCACTGGGGAAGCCCCATATAGTGTCATATCATCTACCAATAGTGGGAGTTATACTTTTCTCCTTTCAATTTGGTTACCTTTTATTTCTTTTCCCTCTCTGATTACTATTGTGGGGACCTTCAATAATTTGTTTAATACATGTGGTAAAAGTACACATCCTTTTCTTATTCAGATTTTAGAGGAAACATCTTCTAACCATTGTATATTATGTGGGCTATGGGTTTGTCATAAATGGCTTTCATGATATTGAGATATGTTTCTTCTACACCCACTCTGATGAAAGTTTTTGACATGAATGGATGTGGAATTTTGTCAAATGCTTTTTCTGGGTCTATTGAGATGATCATGTGATTACTTATCCTTCCTTTGTTAATATGATGTATCACATTGATTGATTTGTGGATATTGAAGTATCCTTGCATCCATGGAATAAATCCCACATGGTCATGTTGTATGATCCTTTTTGTATATTGTTTAACTTGGCTTTATTATATTTTGTTGAGAATTTTGAATCTATGTTTATTAGAGATAGTGACCTATAATTTTCTTTTTTGTAGTATCTTGGTCTAGTTTTAGCACAGGGTAATGGTGGCTTTGTAGAATGAATTTGTGTGTTGCTTCTCTTCAATTTTCAGAATAGTTTGAGAAAAATAGGTCTTTGCTCTTCTTTCTATGCTTGGTAGATATCCTCTGTGAAACTGTATGGTCCTGACTTCTGTTTTCTGGGAGTATTTTGATTAATTATAAGTTCAATTTTGTGAATAGTTATCTGTTCATTCAGATAGTCTGTTTCTTCTTGGTTCATTCTGGAAGGCCATATGTTTCTAGGAATTTATCCAGTTTTTCTAGAGTACCCAATTTTTTGGTGTAAAACTGTTCATAATATTTTTTTATGATGGTTTCTATTTTAACAGTATTGGCAGTGATTTTAATTCCTTATTTTGCTTATTTGGTCTACTCTTTATCTTGATGAACCACACTAAAGGTATTAATTTTTTTTAATATTCTCAACAAACAAGCTCTTGGTTTCGCTGGTCTTTTCTATTATTTTCTTCATCTCCATTTTATTACTCAATATGTCAGCAAAATTTTAAAATTCAGCAGTGGCCATAGGACTGGAAAAGGTCAGTTTTCATTCCAATCCCAAAGAAGGGCAAAGCCAAAGAATGTTCAAACTACTGTACCATTGTTATTTCACATGCTAGCAAGGTTATACTCAAAATCCTTCAAGTTAGGCTTCAGCAATATATGAACAGAGAATTGTCAGATATACAAGCTGGATTTTAAAAAGGCAGAGGAACTAGAGATCAAATTACCAACATTCATTGGATCATACAGAAAGCATGGGAATTCTAGAAAAACGTCTATTTCTATTCACTGACTTTTCTAAAGCCTTTGACCATGTGGATCACAACAAATTGTGGAAACTTCTTAAAGAGATGGAAATATCAGACTACCTTATCTGTCTCCTGAGAAACTTGCATGTGGGTCAAGAAGCAACAATTAGAACTGGACATGGAACAATGGACTGGTTCCAAATTGGGAAAGGAATACGTCCTGAATCTGAACGAACTCTGGGAAATAATGAAGAAGGCTGGAACATTGCATGCTGCAGTCCATGGGGTCACAAAGAGTCAGACAGGACTTAATGATTGAACAACAACAATATTTTATTTATTTCCTTGATGATCTTTATTATTTCTTTCCTTTTGCTTTCTGCTTTGTTTGTCCTTATCATTCTAATTTTTTTAGATGGAAATTTCAGTTAATTATTTGGAAGTTTTCTTTATTTCTTGAGGTATGCCTATGTTGCTATAAACTTCCCTCTAAGAATTGCTTTTCCTGCCTCCCATAGAAACTTGGAAAGTTGTGTTTTTATTTTCATTTGACTTGAGATATCTTTTGATTTCTTCTTTGATTTATTCATTGATCCACTGGGGGTTTTTTTAGTAGCAAATTGTTTAGTCTTTGTGTGTTTTTTCCATTTTTTCCAGTAGTTAATTTCTAGTTTCATTCTGTTGTGGTCAGAAAAATTGCTTGTAATGACTTCTAGCCTCTGTTGCTGAACTATGAAAGATGCTGGGATTCTTGGCCTCTGGAGGAGAACAATTCAATCCAGTGCCAGAGACAAGGCTTGATCACTCAGAGCTTTTATGTAAGAAAGTTTTATTAAAGTATAAAAGAGATAGAGAAAGCTTCTGACATAAATATCAGAAGGGGGCAGAAAGAGTGCCCCCCCCCCTGCTAGTCTTTGGCTGGATGTTATATAGCTACTAGCAGTCTGCTAATTAAAGAAAGGAAATGTCTCAAAACTCAGAGAATGGCACCAGGTGAGTCATCCTGGGCCATAAAATGATTGACATGAATCTTGAAGAAAGGTGGATTTCCATACAAATAGTTTCATAAACATCGACTAGGAGAACAATATATGAGTATAACATACTGATTTGTCAAGTCTGTTCTGAGCCTAAATCTGAGCCTTTAGGTGGAACCAACTTGGAGATAGTCTAGGGTAAATGCATAGTACATTAACATAGCTTAAGACTAACATTTCCATAAGAAAAATGCATTGGTTAGCTCAAGGTGTCATTATGGCAACCCACTCCAATGTTCTTGCTGGGAAAATCCCATGGCCACAGGATCCTGGAGGGCTACAATAAATAGGGTCATAGAATCAGACATGACTGAACATGCACACACTATCTTTCTAGGAAATTCTAACCAATCACTGTGAAGAGTAATCAGTTACTGCCTTCTCACTCCCCATGTATCTGTACTCAGTTGCTCAATCGTGTCCAACTTTTTGTGACCCCATGGATTGTAACCTGCCAGGCTCCTCTGTCCATGGATTTTTCCATGCCAGAATACATAGAGCAGGTTGCAATTTCCTACTCCAGAGAATCTTCCCAAACCAGGGATTGAACCCATGTCTCTTGCTTCTCCTGCACTGGCAGGCAGATTGCTTACTGTGTGCCACCTGGGAAGCCTTCTCACTATATGCATGAGTGTGTGCTCAGTCACTTCAGTCGTGTCCAATTCTGTGTGACCCTGTGGACTACAGACTGCAAGCCTCCTCTGTCCATGGAATTCTCCAGGCAAGAATACTGAAGTGGGTTGCTATGCCCTTCTCAAGGGGATCTTCCCAATCCAGGAATCGAACCTACAGTCTCTTATATCTCCCTGCATTGGCAGGTGGGTTTCTTTTCTTTTTTTTTTTTACAGCTAGCACCACCTGGGAAGCCCCTCTCACTACATAACCTTCTTTAAAACAATACTTGCAATTCATTCCATGTTTTGGATTGAGTGTTCCTTGTTCATGAGCTGTCTTTTTGGTGTGTGCACAATAAATTTTACAAATTCATTGATGACTGATTTTGGTGATACAATAGTTTACTTCTAGTATTCTTGGACTTTTGACATCCTAAATACTAAATGCATTTGTCGGGAGCTGTGTTAGGCACTACTGACAAAATGGAGGCACAGCCCCAACCCCCTCTCCTCATCTCCCAGGCATGGCCTTGGGATGAAGGAGTTAGGCCTTATGATTCTGACTTGTTCTTTCCTTTCTTTGGTTGAGTTGGCTGGAAAGAATGTTAAGGTGCTTGAGAGATGCATGAGAAAGCACAAAGCCTTCTACAGTTGTGCCCAGAAAATAATCTATAAAATAACCATTGACATTTGTTCAAGGATCTTTGCAAAGAATGTCCCAGGATAGGCCGAAGCTTGAGGCCATGGGAAGGATTGTTATCTGAGACTTGTTTGTGAGGGAAATATTTATGGCAAAAGAAGATTGCTGAGTTTAGGGTTTAAGAATAATTAAGAATAGCTAGAAGCCTTTTTAGGAGATAGTGATCTTAAGATGCTAGAGGCAAACAGGATTTAAAAAGATAAGAAATAAACTGAGGAATGTAGCATGAGTTACAATGTAATCACAAGTTAAGTACAGTAAATCTGGGTAGGGGAACTAAAAAAGTCAAACCTATGACCTAATGCTTTTGTCAAAGTATAAAAGAGAACCTGAAGCTAGTCCAAGGTTAGGAGCAGTGGCTGTGCTTTGCTGGAGCAGCTGTGAAGAGATACCCCATGCCCAAGGTAAGAGAAACCCAAGTAAGATGGTAGGTGTTGCAAGAGGGCATCAGAGGACAGACACACTGAAACCATACTCACAGAAAACTAGTCAATCTAATCACACTAGGACCACAGCCTTGTCTAACTCAATGAAACCAAGCTATGCCTGCAGGGCAACCCAAGACGGGTGGGTCATGGTGGAAAGGTCTGACAGAATGTGGTCCACTGGAGAAGGGAATGGCAAGCCACTTCAGTATTCTTGCCTTGAGAACCCCATGAATGGTATGAAAAGGCAAAATGATAGGATACCAAAAGAGGAACTCCCCAGGTCAGTAGGTGCCCGATATGCTACTGGAGATCAGTGGAGAAATAACTCCAGAAAGAATGAAGGGATGGAGCCAAAGCAAAAACAATAAACAGATGTGGATGCGGCTGGTGATAGAAGCAAGGTCTGATGCTCTAAAGAGCAATATTGCATAGGAACCTGGAATTTCAGGTCCATGAATCAAGGAAAATAGGAAGTGGTCAAACAAGAGATGGCAAAGGTGAACGTCAACATTCTAGGAATCAGCAAACTAAAATGGACTGCAATGGGTGAATTTAACTCAGATGACCATTATATCTACTACTGTGGGCAGGAATCCCTCAGAAGAAACGGAGTAGCCATCATGGTCAACAAAAGAGTCCGAAATGCAGTACTTGGATGCAATCTTAAAAATGACAGAATGATCTCTGTTCATCTCCAAGGCAAACCATTCAATAACACAGTAATCCAAGTCTATGCCTCAACCAGTAATGCTGAAGAAGCTGAAGTTGAACGGTTTTATGAAGACCTTCAAGACCTTTTAGAACTAACACCCCAAAAAGATATCCTTTTCATTATAGGGGACTGGAATGCAAGGGTAGGAAGTCAAGAAACACCTGGAGTAACAGGCAAATTTGGCCTTGGAATGCAGAATGAAGCAGGGCAAAGACTAATAGAGTTTTGCCAAAAAAATGCACTGGTCATAGCAAACATCCTCTTCCAACAACACAAGAGAAGACTCTACACATGGACATCACCTGATGGTCAACACTGAAATCAGATTGATTATATTCTTTGCAGCCAAAGATGGAGAAGCTCTATACAGTCAAGAAAAACAAGACCAGGAGCTGACTGTGTCTCAGATCATGAACTCCTTGTTACCAAATTCAGACTTAAATTGAAGAAAGTAGGGAAAACAGCTAGACCATTCAGGTATAACCTAAATCAAATCCCTTATGATTATACAGTGGAAGTGAGAAATAGATTTAAGGGCCTAGATCTGATAGATAGAGTGCCTGATGAACTATGGAATGAGGTTCATGACATTGTACAGGAGACAGGGATCAAGAGCATCCCCATGGAAAAGAAATGCAAAAAAGCAAAATGGCTCTCTGGGGAGGCCTTACAAATAGCTGTGAAAAGAAGAGAGGCGAAAAGCCAAGGAGAAAAGGAAAGATATAAGCATCTGAAAGCAGAGTTCCAAAGAATAGCAAAAAGAGAGAAGAAAGCCTTCTTCAGCGATCAATGCAAAGAAATAGAGGAAAAGAACAGAATGGGAAAGACTAGAGATCTCTTCAAGAAAATTAGAGATACCAAGGGAACATTTCATGCAAAGATGGGCTCGATAAAGGACAGAAATGGTATGGACCTAACAGAAGCAGAAGATATTAAGAAGAGTTGGCAAGAATACACAGAAGAACTGTACAAAAAAGATCTTCATGACCCAGATAATCATGATAATGTGATCACTCATCTAGAGCCAGACATCTTGGAATGTGAAGTCAAGTGGGCCTTAGAAAGCATCACTACAAACAAAGCTAGTGGAGGTGATGGAATTCCAGTTGAGCTGTTTCCAATACTGAAAGATGATGCTGTGAAAGTGCTGCACTCAATATGCTGGCAAATTTGGAAAACTCAGCATTGGCCACAGGACTGGAAAAGGTCAGTTTTCATTCCAATTCCAAGGAAAGGCAATGCCAAAGAATGCTCAAACTACCGCACAATTGCACTCATCTTACATACTAGCAAAGTAATGCTCAAAATTCTCCAAGCCAGGCTTCAGCAATATGTGAACCATGAACTCCCTGATGTTCAAGCTGGTTTTAGAAAAGACAGAGGAACCAGAGATCAAATTGCGAACATCCGCTGGATCATGGAAAAAGCAAGAGAGTTCCCGAAAAACATCTATTTCTGCTTTATTGACTATGCCAAAGCCTTTGACTGTGTGGGTCACAATAAACTGTGGAAAATTCTGAGAGAGATGGGAAGACCAGACCACCTGACATGCCTCTTGAGAAATCTGTATGTAGGTCAGGAAGCAACAGTTAGAACTGGACATGGAACAACAGACTGGTTCCAAATAGGAAAAGGAGTACGTCAAGGCTGTATATTGTCACCCTGCTTATTTAACTTCTATGCAGAGTACATCATGAGAAACACTGGACTGGAAGAAACACAAACTGGAATCAAGATTGCTGGGAGAAATATCAATAACCTCAGATATGCAGATGACACCACCCTTAGGGCAGAAAGTGAACAGGAGCTAAAGAGCCTCTTGATGAAAGTGAAAGAGGAGACTGAAAAAGTTGGCTTGAAGCTCAACATTCAGAAAATGAAGATTATGGCATCTGGTCCCATCACTTCCTGGGAAATAGATGGGGAAACAGTGGAAAGAGTGTCAGACTTTATTTTTTTGGGCTCCAAAATCACTGCAGATGGTGACTGCAGCTGTGAAATTAGAAGACGCTTACTCCTTGGAAGAAAAGTTATGACCAACCTACATAGTATATTCAAAAGCAGAGACGTTACTTTGCCGACTAAGGTCTGTCTAGTCAAGGCTATGGTTTTCCCAGTGGTCATGTATGGATGTGAGAATTGGATTGTGAAGAAGGCTGAGCACTGAAGAATTGATGCTTTTGAACTGTGGTGTTGGAGAAGACTCTTGAGAGTCCCTTGGACTGCAAGGAGATCCAGCAGTCCATTTAAAGGAGATCAGCCCTGGATTTCTTTGGAAGGAATGATGCTAAAGCTGAAACTCCAGTACTTTGGCCACCTCATGCGAAGAGTTGACTCACTGGAAAAGACTCTGATGCTGGGAGGGATTGGGAGCAGGAGGAGAAGGGGACGACCGAGGATGAGATGGCTGGATGGCATCACGGACTCGATGGATGTGAGTCTGAGTGAACATCCGCGAGATGGTGATGCACAGGGAGGACTGGCGTGCTGCGATTCATGGGGTCGCAAAGAGTCGGACATGACTGAGCGACCTAACTGAACTGAAGTAAACTGAAGCTTGAAATAAACATGTAGTTCCATACTATGAGTCAGAGACTACATCATCATCCGCCGACACCGCTCACCCCTTCTGGCTGATTCCCTGGCTGCTGGAGCTGGACTCCGGCATGCATTCTTGCTCCTGCTCCCAAAAACTTGGATGCAACCCTGGAGCATTGAGAAAGGTGCAGGAGGTAGAAGGGGCATGAAACAAAAGTGTCTGAAAAATTTTTGTGCAACCTAAGTGTGGGCCCAAAAGAACAATTACTAAAAAAAAATCACTGAAAATTAAGCAATTACATTTTATACAGTCTTGATAGTTATTAAACTATCTTATCACATTTCCTCTTCTAAACGAAACCCAGTATCTTTCTTAATTATACTAAAGTAGAGATTTTTTAAAAATAAAAAGTCTTCTTCACATTCTGCATAAAATAAAGTGATCAAGATGGCCTCAGTGTTCCTGTGAGCTTGTTGTTATTGTTGTTGTTCAGTAGCCAGGTCATGTCTGACTCTTTGTGACCCCATGGACTGCAGCACACCAGGCTTCCCTGTTCCTTACCATCTTCTGGAGTTTGCCCAAGTTCATATCCATTGCATTGGTGACACCATCCAACCATCTCATCCTCTGTCACCCTCTTCTCCTTCTGCCTTCAATTTTTACCAGCATCAGGGTCTTTCCCAGTGAGTCAGGTGTTTGCATCAGGTGGCCTGTGAGCTTGACTAATATTTAATCTGGCACTCCTGGCTCTACAGCCTGACCTTCCTTTTTTTTAAAAAAAGCATTTTCTTTAGAAAACTTGTAATTATGAATTCTTTCTGTGTCTTTAAGATATATGTAACTCTTAAAAATGAAACTCTTTCCTATTGTACAACTGCAAAGTGTTTTTCTTAAGGACCTAGGAGTCATCCTTTAAAATGCAGTCAAGAAAGATAGCACCCCTATTCCCAGGAGGGTGGGAGCCAGCTTCAGTTGGTACAGATGGTCTAACCACTTTCTCTTGAAAATCTCCTCTCTGAAGTCCTCCAGCCCTTTCCCACTATTTCATTCCAGCTCTTTCCAACCCTTTTGTTTCAGCAGAGTTAAGCTCATACTGAGATCTGCCATCACGTCCCTATTCCAGTAACTTTGCATAGAGTCTTCTTTGCCTGTTTTAACTTTGTTCTGTGCAATTTTTATTTAACATAGGAAAACTAAGATAAATGAACTACCTGTAGCAATTAACTGTTGCCCTAATCGTCTGGGAGCAAGCGATGAGAATGAAGACAGAACACGAAATCTGGTGCAATGGGTCAGGGGACCTGCAGCCTCTGAAGGACTGAGGTGCAGAGTCCACTCTGAGTCCAGCGTTTACTCCTGATTGTAGACTACAAGACTTTTTTGATCTTATCTTTCCCAAGACATTACACTGACATAGTCCAGGTCACCTTGTTTTTACCCCAGGCCATTCCCTTTTGGGCTAGTCTTGGGGAAAATCACCAAGTGTGTAGGCAGTGTTCATTCCTGACGCTGACCCGGCATTCCAAGGTCCATGATTTCGTGATCCCAGTCATACTCCCTTCTGGGTCTGGCCTTGGGGTTTGTAACAAGGAGATTATTCTCAAGAAAAACACAGTTTCTTAATATATGCTGCTTTTCCAGGTGCAATTTCGGTGAAATTTCTCAAGGCTGTGAAAGTACATTATTAGGAATTCCCACTACCTTTAATTCCCACTCTCCTTTCTGCAGTTTACTATGTTCTGGCAATTTATTGTAATAACCCTCTAAGATGGGTACAAGTAGTATCCTTTCTCCTATAGATGAGGAAACTGATGCCTAGGAAAATAAAATAATTTTCCTTAGGTTATTATGTAAACTAAATGTTTGTGTACTCCCAACACTCTTATGTTGAAATCCTGACCCCACTGTGATCCTATCAGGAGGTGGGAAATCTGGATTAGTGCTTTTATGAAACAGGCCCCTGAGAGCTCCCTTGCCCCCTCAACCATGTGAAGATACATCATGCAGACACCTTGTCTAGGAACTGGGCGCTCACCAGACAAGGATCTTCTCAGTGTCTTGAGCATTCAGAACTGTGATAAATAAATTCTGTTGTACAGAAGTCCCCCAGTCTATGTTATTCTATTACAGCAGTACCAACTGACTAAGATAGTCTGCAAATAAATTCTGCATTAGCCCAGACTGGCACCAAAACATTTGCTTCCAAAGCCTTTTCTTTCAAATACTTAGCACAACCAAAAAAAAAAAAAAAAAATTCCTAAGAGTATGTTTTTGTTTAATTTGTCTTGGTGAGCTCTAGTGTGTGTTTGGGGGTAGGAGGAAGTCTTTTACTTTGGGTACTTGTCTGTCGTGTTTTTGTTGGGCAGGGGTACCTGGGCAGCTTCGCCCAAGCGACGGGACTTGGAGAGGGAAAAAAAGGAAGGTCCTGGGCACTCACCACTCAAACCTCAGAAGCGTCTCTGCCACACCCGGGCGCAAGTAGAACCTGTGCGGTGCCTCCTCCTAACGCTCTCCGAAACCTCCCCGGATCAGACTCCTTGCCACTACCCGCTGAGGACCCAGCCGATTGGAGGAACCTGTGTGTGCTGTCTCTGCTCCTTCCCAGCGCAAGCCTCCACACACACTAGACCCCAGCTCGTCCAGACCCGCAGCCGGAGAGCGACCCCCTTGATCTGCCCACCTCCCCAGAACCCGCCAGCCCTCCTCTTCCTCTCCTCTCTGAGCACTGCACCCTGTCCCACCAACGTCTCTCGCACACCGCCCAGACCCTGAAGGCCCTATCTCCACACCCTTTCGCTTGCTCTTCCAGGTTCCTCGCCTCTGGACCCTACTGGACAACCCCACAATCTCGTAACTCGCGGGCTCCCCGCTCCCTCATCAAAGTCACCCTCAGCAGAACCGGTGGCTTAAAGCAGGAAGGTTAAGGAGAGTCTGTCGCTGACCATCCCCCGCCACTCCTGGCTCTGTGGGGGTTAAACAGGCTATTTTCAGAGGCAAGGCACAGGCGCAAAGACCTAAACCCCCCGCGGTTGGCCACCCAAAAGCACCTTAGTCTGCAACATCGTGCAGCGGGTGCAGGACAGGCCGCCAAGCGGTCCTTTCTCCAGAGTGCACGGCCCAGCCCAGCCCACCCCTCCACCTTCCGCACATTCAGCTATGCCCTGACCCTCTAGGCATTGGGTTCACCCCATCTCCAAACCTTTCTCCTGCTCCCCTGTTTCACTCATGCTTGCTTCTCTTGGCTGACCCCACCTGAATGCCCAGCTACAGTGTACCGTAGCGAACCATAGGTTTTGAATTCTGACTGTTGGAGGGCAAATCCTCTGTCTCTCTCCTACTGTGCCAGGTATCAATTTATTGCCTCTCAAGTGCCAAATAGACCTGGGTTCTTGAACTGACAGGCTAACTTTGTCAGGAGAGGGCGCTGGAGAAATATTGCAGGAGAAGGGACTTCTATTCATGATTAAGTGTTTTCTCTTTGATTCTTCTTGCTCTTACCTTGTCGCTGTCAGCAGTGGATGTGGAGGACATTTCGTGACATTCACCCCACCCTACCCCAGCCATGGTATTAAGTGTGAATTCCCAGCGATTCACTGAGGTTACCCTTAGCCCCAGGCTGTCAACAACCCAGAGGAGAGTTTCCTGCTTGCCAGATCTAGCCATGATTCCTGTTGGCCAGCCTCAGCTGCCCGTACTGGGAGCAGTAATTCCTGCTTGCTCAGCAGATGTGGAATAGCCCTGGTCCAGGGACAGTGAACTTCCTCATGGGATCAGTTGAGCCACAACTAAAACTTTCCTTGGGGAGGAACCATCTTCCAAGTTTGTTTTATACTTGTGTTTCCCTGGTGGCTCAGGTGGATAAAGAATCTGCTTGCAGTGTAGGAGATCCCGGTTGGATTCCTGGGTTGAGAAGTTCCCCTGGAGAAGGGATAGGCTACCCACTCCAGTATTTCTTGAGCTTCCTTGGTAGCTCAGATGGTAAAGAATCTGCCTGCAATGAGGGAGACCTGGGTTTGATCCCTGTATTGGGAAGATCCCTTGGAGGAGAGCATGACAACCCACTCCAGTATTCTTGCCTGGAGAATCCCATGGACAGAGAAGGCTGGCAGGCTACAGTCCTTGGGGTCGCAAAGAGTCAGATACGACTGACCAACTAAGCACACAGAACATTTTACCTCAGCCATAGGACAGTCTCGGGGGTTCCCTTTACTTCCTTATAGCTAATCCCCATTATGGTTAACAATTCTTTTAATTTTCCCTGTTCAAATTGTTGCGTGGTTTCCTGATTCTTACTAGGGACACTGATAACCCTTTTGAGCCTCCCAATGAGGACAATAATAGCACTTCCTATCTCAGAGGGTGTCACAGGATTAAATGATCCTATGTATGTAAAGTGCTTAGTAGAGGAACTGACACATTTTTTGTTGTTATTGTTTGTTTCTTGTTGAAGGATGAAGAAATAGGATCAGTGATAAAGCCTCTCTCTTCCTATTAGACTAGAAGAATATTTTAAAGAGTCATTAATGAAGCCAACTTGAAGACAGGATGTAAGTAAAAGGTTAAACAAAATGAGTTTCCTTTCCCTTCTAAAGATGGCCAGTCTGGGAAACAAATTTTGTAATTACTGAAGTCACTTGTCAGAGATTAATGGCAGGTAATGGAATGGAAACCAGAGAAAGTTACATCAATTTTAAAAACAGTACAGAGAATAGCTTCTAGATATTAATTACAATATCCAGTTGAGGATATACAAATCTATACCTGGAGGACTTCCCTGGCAGTCAAGTGGTTAAGATTCACCTTCCAGTGCAGGGGGTTTAAGTTTGATCACTGGTCTGAGAGCTAAAATCCCACATGCCTGAGGCCAAAAAACCAAAACATAAAACAGAAACAATACAGTCACAAATTCAACTGAAGAGTAAAAAAAAAGCCCTGCACTTCTGTGCACCCCACAATACAACAGCTTCACTGACTCTATCTTGCAGTTTGAGGGGGATCATCCTACTTGTCTATTCATCTGCCTGTGATTCTGCAGAAGTGATTAGATTCCTCATGTTGCTTATGGGGGAACTCCAACTGCCTAAACATGAATTAGAATATGCTATCTCCCTCTCTCTACACTTCATTTCTCCTTCTTTCTTTCTTTCTAAATAAGAGGTATGCCAAGAATAGAAAAGGACACTTCTTAAAGAATGGTCTGCTTCCTTTCTTGAACTCTAAATGTTCTTAGTGCAAATGCATGTGTGCGTGCTCAGTCCCTTCATTTGTGACCCACTCTTTGCGATGCTATGGACTGTAGCCCACCAGGGTCCTCTGTCCACAGGATGCTCCAGGCATGAATACTGACGTGGGTTGCCGTACCCTCCTCCAAGGGATCTTCCTGACCCAGGGATCGAACTCATGTCCCCTATGTCTCCCACATTGGCAGGCAGGTTCTTTATCTCTAGGGCAACGTGGAAAGCCCCTTAGTGCAAATATCCTTCTACAAATGTAGAATGTTGGCTTGAGTTTTGGAAATACACAATTTACCCCCATAAACTTTGATATTAATTTAAATGGACTCTTTTGGCAGAAAACTGATGTGTCTATTTGTGTGTGCTTTTATCTATGAAAAAGGTGATTTTTGTTCCAGGTTTTATATTCTTCTTATCTATAAATCAACTGCTAAAATGTAAAGCCATTGCTCTCTAGGCTGTACCATTCTGATAGCTCCATCATTTCTGAATGTTTCTTTTCAGATATTCAAAATACATAGGAAAAGGCCTTTGTCCCTACTCTGATAAATGATGTTGTTTCATATTTCTAGGAAAGAAAATAGAAATTTCACTAAATAGATTTGCACATGCTGGAATCACAAGCCACTAATGTAAGTCTATGAAGAAGGAACATATGTTTCCTTTGAAGGACTCTTTATTACATAAATATATTTATACCAAGATATACACTCATAGGGATGCCCTTCTCTGTATCCAAGTATAGTCGAGAGTAGTCTAAGGAACATGTAGGATCACTAGTTGCAAGTGAGTCTCAAGACTCTTTTTTCTCAACTTCTGGGTTCTGACTGCCAGCAAAAGTCAGGAAGACTTGTTCCAGCGTTATCTGACTGATGGAATAGTCTTCTAAATTGAATTCTTCTTTAGCTTCCTCCAAAATACCAAACATCTTTAACAGCAACAACATAAAGTACAGTTACCACTGCAGTCCTCCTTTCCAGCCCACCACCCAGATGAGCCTCTCCTACGCCTCCTCCAACTGGTGCCAAGTTAATGGTGGAGGACAAAAGATACAAAACGGGGCAATGAGATAACAAAGTAGATCATTGAGAATTTAAGAAGAAGCAGGTCTCTGTCCCCATTCTCTTCATGGATATATACAAAAACTGGGATATAAAGGTGGAAATCTGACTTAATTAAAATTAATTCCTTGGACCATTGAAAGTAACCTAAAGTCTCTGCTCCTCCTATAGCCCATTTCATAAGGCTAAATCCCAAATGCTTTAGTTTTCTCTTAACATATAATAATATTAGAAGGGCATGGTTTCTACATTCACCTTTCCCCAGCTATTGTTCTTGCTGGGAACGTAGTAGTTAATGATCCCTCGATTCTCATGTTTTAATTCACTACCTAAGAAAGAAAAGATAAGATAGATACATAATTTTGCATATTGCTTTTCAAATAGCAAAATACTGATACATCAGCTTAATTATATGTATAACAGAGGGGTAAATAGATATGGCTAGTAAAAAAGGGATGTAATCCAAAAGCCTACCTCTTTAGTATACACGATACAGTTAATTTCTTCAACAGATTTATTCCTGGTGTAGTAGGCTTTGTTTTATGGGTTTTTAGGAGTTATTGAGGACAGACTTTCAGGCACAAAATGTTGTCAACTCACATGTCTAAAGGATGAGACTTGAGCCTTCTAAAATCTAATGCTGTAAGATGTAATTCCTAAACATAGGGTTGAGAATATAAATGGGTGGGATTTTCATTCTGGCTTTTTGAACATGTATGAATACAGCGTGTTTCCTAGGGAAGAGAGAAGAGGCTTTCTTGTTATTCTTATGATCCTATGCTAGGTTAAAGAGGAAATCATACATATAAACCACACAAAGTCAGGCTGTATGTTCTTTTTCAAGTGAATAAGAATCCTCTGGTGCAAGTTGGAGGATGAAGTGATATACTTTCCAGATTTAGAACAAACATTTGTTTATGCTTATCAGTGTATTTTGTAAGTTATTAAAATTAGGAGGAGCATGGAGGGCTGCCGTCTATGGGGTCACACAGAGTTGGACACGACTGAAGTGACTTAGCAGCAGCAGCAAATTAATTGAGATTTTAAATATTTTAAAATATGTTAATATAATCAAACTAGGAAGCCACTAGACTGAGGTGGCTCTAATTCCTTGATAGTCTATGTAAGGAAGTAAAAACCTAAGCCAGAGCAAATGTACTTGAATCTGAGGAAATCAACTTTAAGAACAACCAATCACAAAGAGCCAACTATGTTTCCCCAACTGCTTAAGCTCTAGCAAATCAAATATTTCCTTACTTTTTCCCATGTCTTCTCCATAAATATCTCTCCCCTAATTCCTGTCTGTGGAGACCTCCTAACCACCTTTGGTTTCAGTTCAGTTCAGTTCAGTTCAGTTCAGTTCACCTGCTCAGTCGTGTCTGACTCTTTGTGACCCCATGAATTGCAGCTTGCCAGGCCTCCCTGTCCATCACCAACTCCCAGAGTTCACTCAGACTCATGTTCATCGAGTCAGTGATGCCATCCAGCCATCTCATCCTCTGTCGTCCCCTTCTCCTCCTGCCCCCAATCCCTCCCAGCATCAGAGTCTTTTCCAATGAGTCAACTCTTCGCATGAGGTGGCCAAAGTATTGGAGTTTCAGCTTTAGCATCATTCCTTCCAGAGAAATCCCATGGCTAATCTCCTTCAGAATGGACTGGTTGGATCTCCTTGCAGTCCAAGGGACTCTCAAGAGTCTTCTCCAACACCACGTTCAAACATATCAATTTTTTGGCGCTCAGCCTTCTTCACAGTCCAACTCTCACATCCATACATGACTACTGAAAAAACTATAGCCTTGACTAGACAGACTTTAGTTGGCAAAGTAATGTCTTTGCTTTTGAATATGCTATCGAGGTTGGTCATAACTTTTCTTCCAAGGAGTAAGCGTCTTTTAATTTCATGGCTGCAGTCACCATCTGCAGTGATTTTGGAGCCCAAAAAAATAAAGTCTGACACTCTTTCCACTGTTTCCCCATCTATTTCCCAGGAAGTGATGGGACCAGATGCCATAATCTTCATTTTCTGAATGTTGAGCTTCAAGCCAACTTTTTCACTCTCCTCTTTCACTTTCATCAAGAGGCTTTTTAGTTCCTCTTCACTTTCTGCCCTAAGGGTGGTGTCATCTGCATATCTGAGGTTATTGATATTTCTCCCAGCAATCTTGATTCCAGCTTGTGTTTCTTCCAGTCCAGCGTTTCTCATGATGTACTCTGCATAGAAGTTAAATAAGCAGGGTGACAATATACAGCCTTGATGTACTCCTTTTGGTATTTGGAACCAGTCTGTTGTTCCATGTCCTGTTCTAAGTGTTGCTTCCTGACCTGCATAGGTCAGGTGGTCTGGGATTCCCATCTCTCTCAGAATTTTCCAGTTTATTGTGACCCACACAGTCAAAGGCTTTGGTATAGTCAATCAAGCAGAAATAGATGTTTTTCTGGAACTCTCTTGCTTTTTCCATGATCCAGCGGATGTTGGCAATTTGATCTCTGGTTCCTCTGCCTTTTCTAAAACCAGCTTGAACATCAGGAAGTTCACAGTCCACATATTGCTGAAGCCTGGCTTGAAGAATTTTGAGCATTACTTTACTAGCATGTGAGATGAGTGCAATTGTGCGGTAGTTTGACCATTCTTTGGCATTGCCTTTCTTTGGAATTGGAATGAAAACTGACCTTTTCCAGTCCTGTGGCCACTGCTGAGTTTTCCAAATTAGCTGGCACATTGAGTGCAGCACTTTCACAGCATTTGGTGATGCCCAATTAGAATCAATGTACACTCTAATAAACTCTTGAAAATTTTTGATATGCATCAGATGAGTAGTTCTGACATCAAAGTGAAAGTGAAAAAAGTGAAAATGTCAGTTGCTCAGACATGTCTGATTCTTTGTGACCCTTCGAACTGTAGCCTGCCAGGCTCAGCTATCCATGGAATTCTCCAGGCAAGAATACTGGAATGAGTTGCCATTCCCTTCTCCAGGGGATCTTCCTGACACAGGGATCAGTCTGGGTCTCCTGCATTGCAGGCAGATTCTTTACTGTCTGAGCCACCAGGAAAGTAAAGTGGGATCCAAAAGGATGCCCAATGGCTCTATGAGCAAAGTGCAGCCAGATATAGGTACTCACTGAGCCCTTCGTTTTCACTACTTTTTCACTCTTGATATCCAAGCTCCTAGCTTTTCTGTCAAGAGCTCTGTAACTTGATTTGAGGTTTTTGTTTTTTTCCTTTTTTAACCTGACTGGGTATGGAGTTGGACTGGATCTGACTTAAACATCATTAGCTCTCTGTCTACAACCAATCTGGGTTCAGAGTCAGACTAGGTCCAACTTAAATTGGAATGGGTTCAGTGTGAGGCCTCTGGAAAACATTTTCTTAATGAAAAGAAAGAAGGAAATGACTTCCTCCATATTCAGAGAGTTTGGGACTCCAGCTAACTATATGGACAAAATTTATGGGTCCATGTGTTTTTATCCATTTGACTAATGTCTGTCTTTTGACTGAAGAGTTTAATAAACTTTAAATAGGCTTAGATGAAAAGTTTCTCCACATTGAGGGACACCCAGAGAGGTTCACTGAGTTACATGGAGAGGAAGAGGGAGTTAGAGGTGACCCAAATGAGATGAGGTGGAATCAAAAGAGGAGAGAGCAAGCTAGCTAGTAATCACTTCCTTATGTTCGCTCCTCAGTCTGGACCGCTCAGAGATGTTCACGGAGTTATACAGGGAAGAGGAGAGGGAGGAAGTAGACAGAGGTGGCCAGGAGGATAAAAGAGGGAAATGAAAAGGAGAGAGACAGATCCAGCCAGTAATCAGTTCCCTAAGTGTTCTCCACAGTCTGGAACACAGAGAGATTCACAGAGTTGGGTAGAGAAGAGAAGGGGGAGGGAAGAGACAGAAGCCACCTGGTGGAGAAAAAGGAGAGTCCAAAGGAGAAGAGAGTGGTCAAGCCAGTAATCTCACTCTCAGATACAATTGGGTACTGAAGATTGGGTTTTTAAGTATACAAAATTGACAACAAATACCAAAGAGCAAAGATTAAAATTTTAGAGTAGAGGTTGGATTTTCAAAAATACAATATTAAAGAAAAGAAGAAGAAGGAGAAGAAAGGAAAAAAAAGCCACAAGAATTATTAAACAACAACAACCACAAAAATAGTATATGGCGTTTGCTTTAAAAATAGGGTCTTTTTTTTGAAAAGTAATAGTAGGTTATAAAAATAAAAATTAAAGGAAAAACAGAGGACTTAAAAATTTAAAAAGGTTAAAAAAAAAGAAGAGGAAAAAGAAAAGAAAAAACAATCACACAAGTAAAGACAATCTCTTTAACAAGTGGTGCTAGGAAAACTGGTCAACCACTTGTAAAAGAAAAAAACTAGATCACTTTCTAACACCACACACAAAAATAAACTCAAAATGGATTAAAGATCTAAACATAAGACCAGAAACTATAAAACTCCTAGAGGAGAACATAGGCAAAACACTATCTGACTTAAATCACAGCAGGATCCTCTATGATCCATCTCCCAGAATACTGGAAATAAAAGCAAAAATCAACAAATGGGATCTAATTAAAATTAAAAGCTTCTGCACAGCAAAGGAAACTATAAGCAAGGTGAAAAGACAGCCTTCAGAATGGGAGAAAATAATAGCAAATGAAGCAACTGACAAGCAACTAATCTCAAAAATATACAAGCAACATATGCAGCTCAATTCCAGAAAAATAAACGACCCAATCAAAAAATGGGCCAAGGAACTAAATAGACATTTCTCCAAAGAAGATATATGGATGGCTAACAAACACATGAAAAGATGTTTAACATCACTCATTATCAGAGAAATGCAAATCAAAACTACAATGAGGTACCATTTCACACCAGTCAGAATGGCTGCTATCCAAAAGTCTACAAGCAATAAATGCTGGAGAGAGTGTGGAGAAAAGGGAACCCTCTTACACTGTTGGTGGGAATGCAAACTAGTACAGCCACTATGGAGAACAGTGTGGCGATTCCCTAAAAAATTGCAAATAGAACTGCCATATGACCCAGCAATCCCACTGCTGGGCGTACACACCGAGGAAACCAGAATTGAAAGAGACACATGTACCCCAATGTTCATCGCAGCACTTTTTATAATAGCCAGGACATGAAAACAACCTAGATGTCCATCAGCAGATGAATGGATAATAAAGCTGTGGTACATATGCACAATGGAGTATTACTCAGCCATTAAAAAGAATACATTTGAATCAGTTCTAATGAGGTGGATGAAACTGGAGCTGATCATACAGAGTGAAGTAAGCCAGAAAGAAAAACACCAATACAGTATACTAACACATATATATGGAATGTAGAAAGATGGTAATGATAACCCTCTATGCGAGACAGCAAAAGAGACACAGATGTATAGAACGGACTTTTGGACTCCGAGGGAGAGGGAAAGGGTGGGATGATTTGGGAGAATGGCACTGAAACATGTATACTATCAGGTTAGAAACGAATTACCAGTCTATGTTCGATACAGGATACAGGATGCTTGGGGCTGGTGCCTGGGGATGATCCAGAGAGATGATATGGGGTGGGAGGTGGGAGGGGGATTCAGGATGGGGAACTCATGTACACCCGTGGCAGATTCATGTCAATGTATGGCAAAACCAATACAGTATTGTAAAGTAAAATAAAGTAAAAATAAAAATTAAAAAAAAAAAAGAAAAAAATTAAATAGGCTTCATCTTTTCCTGGGCTTCATCTGAAGGATAGCTCTTCCATTTATATTACTGTTGGTTGACATTTTTTCTTTCAATATCTTGAATATATATTTTCAATTTCTCTCGGCTTGAAAATTTTCCACTGAGAAATCTGCTGATAGGTTAATGGAGTTCCCTTGTTTGACAAATTACTTTTCTCCTGCTTTTTGTCTTTGACGTTTGACAAATTTATTACAGCATGCTTTCGCCCCTTTCTGGTTCAACTATTTGGATTTCTTTGGGCTTCATGAATCTGAAAGTCCATATCCCTCCCAAAGTTTGGGAAATTTTCAGCTATTATTTCTTTAAATAGACTTTCAGTTCTCTTTTCTTCTCCTTCTGGGATTTTCATAAAATATAAATTGTTTCTGTTATAGTGCCCTGTAAATTTTGTCAGCCTTCTTCATCTTTTAATCACTCTTCATTCCTTTTGCACCTCTGATTGGGTAATTTCAAATGACCTAGCTCATAGTTCAGTAATTCTTTCTTCTGATTGGTTGAATCTGCTGAATTTTTCAGTTTAGTCATTATATTTTCAGTTCTAGGATTTCTGTTTGGGCTTTTTTATGGTGCCTATTTTTTCTTCTTGTTGTTGTATTTTTCATTTTCTTTCTGCATTGTACAACTAATTTCACTTGGTTGTCTTTCTGTGTGTTCATATAGTTCATTACACATCTTTAAATGGATTGTTCTAAATTCCTTGTCAGACAGCCCATAGATCTCCATTTCTTTAAGGAGTTTCATTAGTTTCTTTGGGTAGTGTTATATATACCTGACTCTCTGTGGTCCTTGATTCCTTGAGTTTGTATCCACTTTTGATAAGCAGTCTCCTCTTGTAGACTTTACAGACTCACTTCAGCAGGGACACACCTTCACTCATCAGCTCAGCTAGAGGTTTGGACTGTTTGTGTGGCAGCATCCAGGGGCAGGCAGTCTTGCTAACAGGGGCTTGGCTTGGGCAGGTATACTTTTTGTTATCTGAGGTTGAAGGTGGGTGGATGGGCAGGGCTGCTGTCTGATTTCTGTGGCTGAACTGACATTCCAGCTGAGCTGTTCAAGCATGGCAGCTGGATAGGCTCCCTGGATGGGGAAGACTCATGACTACAGGCTACTACTTCACAGTCTAGTGGTGACATTAACTCAAATCTGTAATCACCTCTGGCCTGTTGAGGTACAGGCTGTGCTCCCTGGCAGGGTAGGATGACTCTTTGACTCCATGATTGGGCAAGGTTACATATGGGCTGGACACAATTGCTCTTGGGGCAAGGGTTCATATTTTGCTCCTTGACTGGATGGTGCCAATTTTTGGTCTCTATGTTCAGGTGGGGCCACAGACAGGGCTTTATGGTTAGATGAGGCCTCAGGTTGTGCTCATGATTATACTGGAAAGTAAACTGCACTCAAATTTGGGTAGAACTGCAGGCTAGCCTTCACAATCTAGTAGGTTGTTGGTTGTGCTTCATTGCTGGCTAAGGCTATAGGCTGGACTACTTTCAAGAGGGCCGCCAGTTATATTCCACAGTTGTATGGGCTCAAGACTGTACTCTGTGGTCAGACAGGGTTACTGTCTGGGCTCTGTCTTCAAGTCAGGCCCTAGGTATGCTCCATGAATGGGCAGAGTCACCGACTGGACTTTTAACATGAAATCCGTATGCTGTGTTCAGCAATTGAGCTAAGTTATAATTTGGGCTCTGCAGGTGGGCAATATCATAGGCTAGATTCCAAGGCCATCCAAGGCCATCATGGTGATGTAAGGCCAGAGGCTATACATAACAGTTGGGCAAGACTGTTGGTTTGGCTCCCAACCAAGCATGTCTGTAGAATGGGCTTAACAGATGCCCAAATTCGCTGGCCAGGCTTATTGTTCAGGTGGGTTGGAAGCTATACTCAGCAGTTGGGTAGAGCTGTGAATTTGCTTCTCCTCCTAGACAGGGCCATGGAACAGGCTCCATAGTTGATAGGGTTTGTTGGTTGAGGACCCAAATCAGGCAGACCTGCCCTTTGAGCTCTTTGGTCCAATAAGGCCAAAGTGCAGCTATAGGTTGGGTACCATGGTTCTTCCTAAATTCTCTGGCCAGGTTTCCTGGTTGGAGGAAACTAGAGGCTATACTCAGCAGATGGTCAGGGGCTTTGAATCTACTTCTCTAGTCAGCAGGGCTATAGAATGACTCTACCCCTGGTACAGCTAATTGGCTAGGGATTCAAATATGGTAGAAGTAACCTCCAAGCTCTCACACCAGACATGGCCACAAATTCAGCTTTGAAGATGAGCAGAGCCATTGTCCTGTAACTCTACTCCAATGCTGCTGCAAGGAAGAATGTGGTTTTGCTAAGATCTGAGTGCTTAGTGCTTGAAGAACCAGCCCTCTTCTCTGTCTTTATGTAGTCTCTGGTGGTAAAGTCTCACAGGTTCACCCAGTGATCCTTGAGAGTTAAGACCAAGCTGGGCCTCCAAAGAAGCATTCTGCAACACTGCAGGAGCTGATGAACACCATTGACTCTTTTTCCCAAGTGGAGAAACTGCAGGTCTGAGAGAGGGTTGATACAGTCAGTGTATAGCTCCTCCTCTTACCCTTCTCATATCTCTCTTGGTTTCCATTGCCCAGGAGGTTGCTTCAACCTTACCTCCAGGTTCTGGGATTTTCATAATGGTGTCTTGTCTACAGATAGTTACTAGTTGGTCTTCTTATGAATATGATCTTCCCAACTGATGTTGGGAATGACCTATGTTGCCATGTTTATATCACTCTCAATATTATAAGTTTGACTCATGCTGTTATATATAGTTATTTCATTCATCTTCCATTCTGCACAGTGGTAATCTGATATATGATTATTCTATAACTTATTTTCCATTCAACTGCTGGCAGGTATAATGTGAATATCATTGATTTAAATATTTTATTTATCTCATGGCACAAGTGGATGCAAGTATAATAACATAAGGAACAGCCACCTTCAGTTGAAAATGTTCCTCAAACCCACATTTCTATTAAAGCTTTTGTCTCTACATCCTCAATTATGGGTCTCTGATGTTTAATGTCTCTTCTTTAAGACTTGTCCTAGAGAAAGTTGTTAGGACAGCACACAGTAAGTGAGACTTTCTGTTCACAGCTTTTCTTTGTAGTGATGTAGGCACTGTATCTCAGAAATATTTGCTGAATAAATTCATAAATGAGTATTAAACTTCTTAATAGACTATTAATAACGACACTGAGGTAATTCTATTTCCCATACATCTGTTCCCCCAGATCTGCTCTACCTTCTATTTTTTTAAATTTTCTGCTCTCCATTCTTACTGTGTAATCAATCAGGCTGTTTTCTACTACTTGGAAGATAAACTTCCAACTCCTCAGCCTGACACACAATGGGGATATCTGTGATATTTTGCTCAGTGTAGCAGAATGGAAACTAAGATGAAAAAGCAGAATTAATAAAAGTCTTAACAAGTTTCTTCTTTATATTTCAGAAGGAAAGATAAGAGATAGAAAGAAATAATTGCTGTTTCTAGCATCGTACCATATAGTCAAAGAAATACTTATTGAATATAGCATGAAGAAGTGCTATTCTTGCAAGGAGAAAAAAGCTTAGCAGTTCTTGTTTAAATTTCAGTTTCATATCCTGACTGGGACAGCAAAAGACCACAATTATATTTTCAGTGTGAGGTAAAAAACCTTAAAACTTTTCATGAGTGATATTATGGAAAGAATTGTGTCATTTCCCACCCCCCACTATCACCCCCACCGAATTCATTTGCTGAAGCCCTAACCCCAGTTAATTGTGTTTGGTCATATGTCCTTTAAGGAAGTCTAATGATAAATGAGGTCATAAGGGTGGTACCTGGATCCACTGTGACTGATGTCCTTATAAGAAGAGTAAGAGACACCAGGCATGGATACACACAGAAAAAAAGCTGTCTGATGACACAGTGAGAGAAGGAGGCCATTTGCGGGCCAAAAAGAGAGGCCTCAGGAGAAGCCAGACCTCTTGAAATCTTAATACTGAACTTCTAATCTCAGAACTGTGAGAAAATAAATTTCTGCCATTATGCCAGTCAGTCTGTGGTATCTTATTATAGCAGCCCTAGCGGGCTAATACAACTTCTATTTACTAAAAATTGAGAATTATGTTCAAACATGATTTTAGGTATACAGGTCATATGGACAGCTCTAATATCACAACTACCTTACTAGTTAATATGCACCAAGATATTGGTGGATATTTCTGTTCTTTGTGCAAACTTCTGAGCACAACAAAACATAAAAAGTTTAAAAGAACAAGCATTCCAAAAATAATTCAACATGGAAGGCCAATTAATATCAATAATTCACAAGAAATAGTTACTGGAGATATACAGCATATGGATGGTGAGAACAATAAATATGATTTAACACATCTAAATCAAAGCTAACCCAACCAACCAAGTTTACCTGGGAAAGCTGTTTCAATGAAAGTTTTAAAATGCTCTAATTGATTCTCATTTTCATCAATATTGATCTTGACTTTTAGTATGTAAACATTGCCAAATTTGTTCTTGAGATGCTGAGGGCTGCCCAGGCACATGAACTTTCCCTTCACCATGATGGCCAGCTTAGTACAAAGAGCATCGCATTCCTCCATACTAGTAGAAGAAAACACCAAAATGATGTGAAGCTTTTAAAAAAATCTCTATCAGAAGATATTCTATAGTTCAAATAACCAGTATTTTGTGACCCTCTTTGAAAAAGAAAGTTTTATCTGCCCCTCATCAACATCATGGCAAATGGAGATATTTTCAAATTCAAAGTAGTAAAGTAATCTACAGAATATAATGTACAGCACTTGGAATATAGCCAATATTTTTAATAAGTTTAAATGGAGTATAATCTATAAAAATATTCTATCACTAAGTTGCACACTTGAAACTAATATAATATTGTAAATAAACTGCACTTTAATTTTTTTAAAAGTAGTAAAAGACCAAATCCTCAAATGGAACAGTTCCTGAACTTCCTGCCCTCTCCTCTCAATGAAAACTCCTTCCCATAGGTCATACTATTGTAATTATTCTAACTCTTAACCAAGCCTCCCAGTGAGCTGCACCTGTGAGATGTTATGATGATTGCTTTGCCACTTTCACGTGTCCGTGTCACTGCGTTCCAGAGTAGGCGCCGGGCTACTGGGTCCATACCAGTTGATGGTTCATCCAGGAAGATGACTGAGGGCTTTCCCATGAGGGCAATAGCAGTACTCAGCCTACGTTTGTTTCCTCCACTTCATAGTTAAGGAAGGAGAGAGAAAGCAGAAACAGAGATGGGTATATGTGACAGTAATTTAATACATTAAAAACATGTATTTAATGTATATCCATTATTTATAGGAAACAATTAAATTATTTCAAAAATGCTGAGTCATAGGGAACATCCAAGACATTGAAAATGCTTATTGCATGTCATTCAACCAAGGCATTGGGCTTCCTATGTGGCACTAGTGATAAAGAACTTCTTGCCAATGCAGGAGATTTAAGAGACATGGGTTTGATCCCTGGGTCAGGAAGATCCCCTGGAGGAGGACATGGCAACCCACTCCAGTATTCTCGCCTGGAGAACCTCATGGACAGAGGAGTCTGGTGGGCTACAGTCCATAGGGTAACGACGAGTGGAACACACATGCACGCAACCAAGGCATCAGATCCAAATGCAAATATATAAGTCAAGTCATTTTCATTTGAAATGTAGAAAAGTGACTTTTGTCTACCAGAGTTCCTTTAGATTCCCAGATATATAAACAATATATTTACCAGGCCAATACAAAGAATTTCACATGGTCCTTGAGAGACAAAGAACCACAGAGAATAAGGGAGAGAGATGCTTTCATTTATAATTCATTATAAATTCAATGACTACTTTTGCGATTGAACCAGGATTGTGTTTCATCTCTGCAAGGGAAAATTGTGATACTAATTCAGTTCAGTTCAGTCGCTCAGTTGTGTCCAACTCTTTGCAACCCCATGAATCATAGCATACCTAACTAGGTCTGCTTTATTGCTGATATCCCAGTACTGGCAAGGCATTAGATTGTTTCCCAGTCATTGCTTCTGTTTGTCAGTGGAACTCTGACTAGATTGTGGGCACTGATTCCAAAGATCAGAATCCGCAGAAGGCTCCTCAATATTAGCTGCAATGAGAGCATCAGTATAATATCTCACCTGTAAGTGTAAATATACTTGTCAGCATAGGGTTCCAGATTCAGTGCTTGAATTGACTTCTTTACATAATTGTTAATTTTGGTCTCAGGAATCCCCCACAATCTGGCATACATGATCATTATTTCTCGAGCAGTCATGTAATCCAGTAAGGCATCAAATTGTGGGCAATAACCAATTTTTGATCTTACCTAAAATAAAGGAACAACAATGGGCATAAGTCAACTATATCTCACTGAGCATATAGTATATACAAATAACATAGATGACCTGACACTTTCCAGCCCATGCCTCTAAGAAGGTTATAACCCACAGTTTTAGTAAATAATTTCTTTCTCAGTGATTACAGAGTCATCACTGTTGTAATCTATTGTCATGTATTAAAACTAAAACTTTGACAACCCTAAAAAGTAAGAGAGATCTAAATCAATAGTGTGACTTCCAGCGTTGATAACTAGATGGCTATTTTTGAACTTTGGTATCTTATTTTCTCTAATAAGTCTTCATTAGTTTAGTCCCATGGGATTTCAGGATTTCATAATCAAAGACTGCCATAGAGGGAGTGCCTGGGCTAGTCTAGGCTCAGTGATATCCTACTTTTTGGTAGTTATGACAAATGGATTATAAGTGGGGCCCTCCATCTCTCTGTTATATGCAATATTACTTTGTGAGAATCATCTAAGTTGCACATGAGCAGAATTGGGATCCTAGCTCTTATTTCAGTCATATATTAGTCATAAAAGAAGTCTGAACATATTATAAAAATTTTATAATATTCAGAGAAAATATCTGACAACATGGAATTAAAGTAAAAATCAATAATAAAACAAATATATTAGAAACTTCAATATTTTTCATATATCAAAATGAATTTCTAAGGCTACATCCTTAATTCATGGGCTGAAAATCTCAATTTATCTTGCAAAATATTTCGAACCTATGGGATATAGGCCAATTTAAACAACAGAGCAACAAATAAGTATAAAACAATGATTAAATTATTAACATAATAACATATTTGTAAAAAACAGATTCAAAGGATTCTGGGAAGATAACCGAGTAGGGAACACTGAGAATTTATCTCTATCTAATAAAATTATTTTGGGACTCTGTAGTCTACTGAAAGCTTGCAAATTCCTAGGGGAAGATTTGGACTGTAAATTGTGGTTAATTGCAGTCAATTTCAGCTGTTAGCATACTAGCGTCTACCATCCTCCATCCCCACACCAAGTCTCATTTGTGCATATGTTCTTGAAGTAGCTTTTACACAGCTAGGGGGAGACAGGATGAGCAAACAAGATCCTGTCCTCCAAATAAAGGGCATCTGTGCTCTAATTGCCTATTGCTGCTTCTGATTGTAGAGGTGCAGACCAACAAGAAAGCATGAGCCATCTAAAAATAAATAAATAATCAGGCACTACCCCTAAAAAAAAAAAAAACCTGATGTAAATCTACTAGACAGGTACTTTAAAGTGACTATCTTAAAGGTGTTCAAAAAATTTTAAAAAATGTGGAGAAAGTCAAGAAAATTATGAACAAAATGGAAGTATCAATAAAAAGACAGAAACTATAAAGAGAAACTAAAATAAATTTTAGAGTTGTTAAGTATAACAACTAACTGAAATGAAAAATTCACTAAAAGGATTCAAAGGCAGATTACAATAGGCAGAATAACCAGCAGACAAAGATATGACAATAGAACATGAAAAAGAAAGCAAAAAGCATTAAAGAACAGTAGATTGAGCCTAAGGGATATTTGAAGCCATTAAGTGGATGAACCTACGCACTGTAGGTGTACTGAAGAAGAGAGTAAGAAAAAGACAGAGAGAATATTTGAATAAATGATACTAAAACTTCTCACATTTGAATACAATCATCCAAGAAGATCAATGAAATTCAAAGGAGACGAATTCAAAGAGAACCACACCAAGACACATTAAAATCAAGCTTTCCAAAACCACAGACAAAAAAAGAATCATGAAATTGGTAAAAGAAATGAGACCAGTCATATACATGGAATACTCAATAAGATCATGAGCATATTTCCCACCAGAAATTTTGGAGGTCAGAAGGCAGTGGGCCAAATATACTCAGTTCAGTTTAGTTCAGTCGCTCAGTCATGTCTGACTCTTTGCGACCCCATGAATCGCAGCATGCCAGGCCTCCCTGTCCATCACCAACTCCTGGAGTTCACTCAGACTCACTTCCATTGAGTCAGTAATGCCATCCAGCCATCTCACCCTCTGTTGTCCCCTTCTGCTCTGGCCCACAATCCCTCCCAGCATCAGAGTCTTTTCCAATGAGTCAGCTCTTCGCATGAGGTGGCCAAAGTATTGGAGTTTCAACTTTAGCATCAGTCCTTCCAAAGAACACACAGGACGGATCTCCTTTAGAATGGATTGGTTGGATCTCCTTGCAATCCAAGAGACTCTCAAGAGTCTTCTCCAACACCACAGTTCAAAAGCATCAGTTTTTCAGTGCTCAGCTTTCTTCACAGTCTGACTCTCACATCCATACATGACCACTGGAAAAACCATAGCCTTGACTAGACGGGCCTTTGTTGGCAAAGTAATGTCTCTGCTTTTCAACATGCTATCTAGGATCGGTCATAACTTTCCTTCCAAGGAGTAAGCGTCTTTTAATTTCATGGCTGCAATCACCATCTGCAGTGATTTTGGAGTCCCCCAAAATAAAGTCTGACACTGTTTCCACTGTCTCCCCATCCATTTCCCATGAAGTGATGGGACCAGATGCCATGATCTTAGTTTTTTGAATGTTGAGCTTTAAGCCAACTTTTCACTCTCTTCTTTCACTTTCATCAAGAGGCTTTTGAGTTCCTCTTCACTGTCTGCCATAAGAGTGGTGTCATCTGCATAGCTGAGGTTATCGATATTTTCCCCAGCAATCTTGATTCCAGTTTGTGCTTCTTTGAGCCTAGCGTTTCTCATGATGTACTCTGCATAGAAGTTAAATAAGCAGGGTGACAATATACAGCCTTGACGCACTCCTTTTCCTATTTGGAACCAGTCTGTTGTTCCATGTCCAGTTCTAACTGTTGCTTCCTGACCTGCATACAGATTTCTCAAGAGGCAGGTCAGGTGGTCTGGTCTTCCCATCTCTCTCAGAATTTTCCACAGTTTATTGTGATCCACACAGTCAAAGACTTTGGCATAGTCAATAAAGCAGAAATAGATTTTTTTCAGGAACTCTCTTGCTTTTTCGATGATCCAGCGGATGTTGGCAATTTGATCTCTGGTTCCTCTGCCTTTTCTAAAACGAGCTTGAACATCTGGAAGTTCATGGTTCACATTGCTGAAGCCTGGCTTGGAGAATTTTGAGCATTACTTTACTAGCCTGTGAGATGAGTGCAATTGTGCGGTAGCTTGAACATTCTTTGGCATTGCCTTTCTTTGGGATTGGAATGAAAACTGACCTCTTAAAGTTCTGTGCTTGTCTAAACCATTGTGTGTGTTAGTGGCCTTAGGAGATTCAGGTGTGACAAGTCTTGACAGTGCCCTGAAGGCTGAGGAAATGATCACTTGCCCATTCAGGCTCCTAGAGGACTACTAGTTCTTATGCACTTGTTGAAACTGCCTTTTCACTCTCCACATTCCAGGGGGGGTTCATGAATGCCACATCCTGTTTGCCCTCAGAGCTAGGTGGTTTGAAAAATAGTCTTTTGGACAGTAGACAAAAAGTTGAGGAGCTAAATGTGTTCCATTCTGATTGTAATGCACTGTTTTGTGGGTGGGTTTTATGGTGCAAGTATGTCTCAGCTTATCCTACCCATCTTGATGTGGATATTTTCTCAGTTGTGTGATATGTAGGAGCCTTTCAACTAGTTCTGGATTCATCTCAGAGGGAATGGATCCCTGTTTACCTGTTTATTTGGTGCATCCAAGGAGGGAAAGTCAAGGGTCTCCTATTTTACCATCTTGCTCTCTGACAGTTTTATAGAAAATTAAAGACACTCTTAGATTCTCATGATAAGGCTGCTCTAATTGCCTCACCATCTCTGACCAAAATTCTCATTTCTCTTTAGAATCCATAGGCTAAGTCAACAGTAGCGATGTCAATGCTTACCATGATTCATGTCTATCACTTCCCACAAGTTGCTTCTGACCTTCACCCACAGATCATGTTTCTCACACCGCAGACAGTAATGATGTCTTACCTTTAGGATATTTTTGGTGATGCTGAGGTGCTTAACGAACACATCCCCAGAGGAAGCAACCTCCTCTCCAGTCAAAATTTGGAAGGTAGTAGTTTTCCCAGCTCCATTTAATCCAAGCAACCCAAAGCACTCCTGCTTTTGGATTGCAACAGAGATATTTCTCACAGCTAAAACGACTGGAGTTGCAAAATACACCTTAAAAAAATACAGAAAACATAATATAGTAAAGAATACTTACAGGTCACATACAAACAATACTTTAGACTCCCATGGACCACCTCAGATAGTTTCACAAGAGTTCTTCTATTCTCTTGAGAGAATACACATAGATTCAAAGAACCACAGTAAACCGTTGGGATTAATGACATACTCTTTAATAGAAATTAAACCATCATAAGTTGTTCATTGAATAATATTACCTTCGTGAGTTCCTTAATAAGCACTACAGAATTCAGTGACTTCTGAGGGTGCTCCAGGATTCTATTTCTTTCATTTTGTACATCTTCATCTTCAGATTCCCCAGATAATTCCTTGGACACTCTATCCTATATTTTAAAAATAAGACCATAGATATGGATGCACTTTAGACATCTGGTCTACACTGCTTGGCTGCAGGAAGGCTAAACTGGGGTAATCTCAAAAATGTCAAATCAGAAGTTGTGAGTCATTTCCAAATGACTTCCTGCATATCAACTCAGTTAGCTCTTACATATTTCCTACATCCAAAGTTTAAAACCTATACCATGAGCAAGTAGCATGTTCTTAAAAAATAGGCACTTCACAAAAAACTGCAATCACAACAAAACTGTTAATTGTAACTAAAAGTTATTTTTAAATAATTTATTTTTAATTTTTATTAAATATAAAGTTATTCTTAATAATAAATGTATACTTTATAAGATATCAGAAAAGTTGAGAGTAGGGAAAGAGTAACACTTTTCTTTCAGAGAAGAAGAGTGGAATCCAAGGACAGACTCACATAAGAAATGTTTAAGATGAATTTATATAAAATAGGAGCTCATCAGGCAGCTTATGACGGGAAAGAAGGAATAGGTAAGACATCCCACAGAGTGAAAAGAATATGAAAGAATACTCTATGACTTGTATGTCATTCTTTTTATTTTGAAAGGATTTAGATGTACAGAAGAGCTATAAAAACAGGACAGTCCTAGTATACATTTTAACTTTGCCCAGTGACATCATATAGTAATGATACATTGATCAAAACTAAGAAATTAACATTGGTTCAGTTCTATTAACTACAGATCTTATTCAACATTTTGTGACCTCATGAATGGCAGCACACCAGGCTTCCCTGTCCTTCAATATTTCACTTAGTTTGCTCAAACTCATGTCCATTGAGTTAGTGATTCCATCCAACTACTTCATCTTCTGTTATCTGCTCCCCCTCCTGACTTTAATATTTCCCAGCATTGGGGTGTTTTCCAATGAATTGGCTCTTCACATCAGCTGGCCAAAGTATTGGAGCTTCAGCTTCAGCATTGGTTCTTCCAGTGAATTTTCAGGATTGATTTCTTTAGGATTAACTGGTTTGATCTCCTTGCTGTCCAAGGGACCTTCAAGTGTCTTCTCCAGCACCACAGTTCAAAAGCATCAGTTCTCTGGTGCTCAGCTTTCCTTTCTTTATGGTTCAGCATTCACATCTGTACATGACTACTGGAAAAACCATAACCTTGACTACGTGGACCTTTATAGGCAAAGTGATGTTTCTGCTTTTTAATATGCTGTCTAGGTTTGTCATAGCTTTCCTTTCAAGGAGCAAGTATCCTTTCATTTCATGGCTGCATTCAGTTTGCAGTGATTTTGGAGACTAAGAAAATAAAGTCTATCACTGTTTCCATCATTTCCCCATCTATTTGACATGAAGTGATGGGACCAGATGCCATGATATCAGTTTTTTGAATGTTGAGATTTAAGCCAGCTTTTAATGTTAAAAAGAGTTAGTTTCTCTTTGCTTTCTACCATTAGAATGGTATCATTTGCATATCTGAAGTTGTTGATGTTTCTCCTGGCAATCTTGATTCCAGCTTGTGAATCTAGCCTGATATTTCACATGCTGTACTCTGCCGATGAGCTAAATAAGGAGGGTGACAATATACAGCCTTGGTGTACTCCTTTCTTAAAGTTGAACCAGTCCATTTTTCCATGTCTTATTCTAACCATGCTTCTTGACCTGCATACAGGTTTCTCAGGAGGCAGGTAAGCTGGTCTGGTATTCCCATCTCTTTAAGTATTTTCCACAGTTTGTTGTGATTCCCATAGTCAAAGGCTTTGGCATAGTCAGTGAAGCAGAAGTAGATGTTTTTCTGGAATTCTCTTGTTTTTTCTGTGATCCAGTGGATGTTGGCAATTTGGTCTCTGGTTCTTCTGCCTTTTTCTAAATTCAACTTGCACATCTAGAATTTCTCGGCTAAAATAGTGTTGAAGCCTAGTTTGAATTATTTTGAGCATTACCTTAATAGCATGTGAAATTAGTGCACTTGTGTGATAGTTTGAATATTCTTTGGCATTTCCCTTATTTGGAGTTGGAATGAAAACTGACCTTTTTCAGTTATCAGAGTGTTCCAAATTTGCTGACATACTGCTGAAACATTAAGAGTGTCATCTTTTAGGAACTGAAATAGCTCAGCTGGACTCCATTACCTCCATTAGCTTTGTTCGTAGTAATTCTTCCTAGAGCCAATTGACTTCACATTCTAGGAAATCTGACTCTAAGTGAGTGATCACATCATAGTTGTTATGTGGGTCTTTAAGACCTTTTTTGTATAGTTCTTCAGTGTATTCTTGCAATCTCTTCTTAATCTCTTCTACTTCTATTAGGTCCTTACTGTTTCTGTCCCATATTGTGACAATCTTTACATGAAATGTTCCTTTGGTATCTCTCATTTTCTTGAAGAGCTCTCTCATCTTTCCCATTCAATTGTTTTCCTTTATTTCTTTACATTATTTACTTAAGACTTTCTTATCTCTCCTTGCTATTCTTTGGAACTCTGCATTCAGTTGGTATATCTTTCCCTTTCTCCTTTGCCTTTCACTTCACTTCTTCTCTCAGCTATTTGTAAGGCCTCTTCACTTTGCCTTTTTGCATTTCTTTTTCTTGGGGTTGATTTTGGTCATTACTTTCTGTACAATGTTATGAACCCCTGTCCATAGTTCCTCAGGCACTCTATCAGACCTAATCCTTTTAATCTATTTGTTTCTTACATTGTATAATTGTAAGGGATTTGGTGTAGGTCATACCTGAAAGGCCTAGTGGTTTTCCTTACTTTCTTCAATTTAAGTGTGAATTTTGCAATACAGAGTTCATAATCTGAGCCACAGTCAGCTCCCAGTTTTGTTTTTGCTGACTGTATAGAGCTTTTCCATCTTCGGCTGCAAAATATATAATCAATCTGATTTCAGTATTGACCATATGGGTGATGTCCATGTGTAGTCATCTCTTGTGCTGTTGAAAGAGTGTTTGCTATGACCAGTATGCTCTCTTGGCAAAACTCTGATAGCCTTTGCCCTGTTCATTTTGTACTCCAAGGCCAAAGTTGCCTGCCTGTTATTCCATGTATCTCCTGACTTCCTACTTTTGCATTCCAGTCCCCTATGATGACAAAGACATCCTTTTTGGTCTTAGTTCTATTACATCTTGTAGGTCTTCATAGAACTGTTCGATTTCACCTTTATCAGTGCTGTTTGTTGGGACATAGACTTGGATTACTGTGAATTTGAATGGTTTGTCTTGAAAATGAACAAAGATCATTCTATCGTTTTTGAGATTGCAGCCAAGTACTGCATTTCAGACTCTTTTGTTGACTCAGGGCTACTCCATTTCTTCTAAGGGATTCTTGTTCACAATAGTAGATATAATGGTCATCTCGATTAAATTTGCCCATTCCCACCCATTTTATTTCACTGATTCCTAAAATGTTGATGTTCACTCTTGCCCACACCTGTTTGAACACTTTCAATTTACCTTGATTCATGGACCTAACATTCCAGGTTCCTACACAATATTTTTCTTTACAGCATTGGACTTTACTTTCACCACCAGACACACCCACAACTAGGGGTAGTTTCTGCTTTGGCTCAACCTCTTCATTCTTTTTGGAGCTATTTCTCTGCTCTTCTCCAGTAGCATATTGGACACCTGCTGATCTGGGGGGCTCATCTTCCAGTTTCATATCTTTCTGCCCCTTCATACTGTTCATGGGATTCTCAAGGCAAGAATACTGCAGCGGTTTGCCATTCCTTTTTCCAGTGGACTATATTTTGTCAGAACATATATCTAGATATGTACATAAATCATAAACCAACATCTTAATAAGTTTTATTGTAACCATTATCAATAAAGTAAACAGGATATTACCCCTCAATAACTAGAAATATGACATGTAACTCACTGTGTATTGTTATACATTAGTTTTGTTTTATATAAATGAAATTCTACTTTATATATTCTTTTACATCTGAATTATTTGGTGGCAATTTGCATCTGAGATTATTCTATGCTGTTGCATAAGTTATAGGCTCTTCCTTCTGATTGCTATATTCTATTGTGTGAATAGACATTTTAAAATCCATTATGCTATTGAGAGACACGTGGTTTTCTTCCTTCTTAAACTTTGTCTTATATAAATAATGTTTTGTGCACATTCTTTCAAATGTCTTTCAGTGAACATGACCATGCCTGTCTGTTGGATTTATACTTAGAAGGGAAGCTTGTAGGACTTAGTTTTGCACACTTCATATGCATACATAATAATGTTTTATTCTTTTGAAGTATAGTTAGAAAATATTATATTAGCTTCATGTTAGCTTCACATTAGCTACAAGGGAAGCCCCCTACAACATAGTAACTTCACATTAATATACATTACAAATTAATCGCCACAACATCTAGTAACCATCTGTCATCATACAAAGCATTTGGAATAATATTGACAGTATTCACAGTAGTGTATATTATGACCTATGACATTTATTTTAAACTGGAATTTTATACCTCAATCTTTTTGTCTTTGTCTTTTTCTCTGAACCCTGCCATGCCTCTTGTGGTCACCAGTTTGTTCTCTGCCTCTATGAGTCTGTTTCTGTTGTGTTGAGTCTCTGTCATTTTGTTTTTAAGACTCCACATATAAGTATATTGTTTAGTCACTAATTTGTGTCTGACTTTTTGTGATCTATTGACTGTATCATGCCAGGTTCCTCTGTCCTTGGGATTTTCCAAGCAATAATCTTGGAGTGGGTTGCCATTTCCTTTGCCAGGGCATCATCCTGACCCAGGGACAAAATTCACATCTCCTGCCTTAGCAGGCAGGCTCTTTACTACTGATCCACCATGGAACCCCACATACAAGCTAGGTCATAGTAATTGTCTCCATCACAAGTTGGAATCAAGATTGCCAGGAGAAATATCAACAACTTCAAATATGCAGTTGATGCGACTCTAATGGCAGAGAGTGAAGAAAAACTAAAGAACTTCTTGATGAGGGTGCAAGAGGAGAATGAAAAAGCTGACTTGAAACTCAGCATCAAAAATTTAAGATTATGGGATTCAGTCCCACCGCTTCATGGCAAATAGATGGGGATAAAGTGGAAGCATGGAGAAGGCAATGGCACCCCACTCCAGTACCCTTGTCTGGAAAATCCCATGGACAGAGGAGCCTGGTAGGCTGCAGTCCATGGGATTGCTAAGAGCCGGGCATGACTGAGCGACTTCACTTTCACTTTTCACTTTCATGCATTGGAGAAGGAAATGGCAACCCACTCCAGTGTTCTTTCCTGGAGAATCCCAGGGACGGGGGACCCTGGTGGGCTGCCGTCTATGGGGTCACACAGAGACGGACATGACTAAGGTGACTTAGCAGCAGCAGTAGCAAAGTGGAAGTAGTGACTAATTTTCTTTCCTTAGATTCCAAAATCACTGCAGATGGTGACTGTAGCCATGAAATTAAAAGATGCTTGCTCCCTGGAAGAAAAGCTGTGACAAAACGAGACAGCATATTAAAAAACAGAGACATTACTTTGCTCGTGAAGATCCATATAGTCAAAGCTATGGTTTTCTCTTGAGAGTCCCTTGCACTGCAAGGAGCTCAAACCAGTCAGTCCTAAAGGTAATAAACTCTGAATATTCATTTGAAAGACTGATGCTAAAGCTGAAGCTCCAATATTTTGGCTACCTGATGTGAAGGGTCAATTCATTGGAAAAGACTTATGTTGGGAAAGATTGGAGGCAAAAGTTCTCCTTTTTGTGATCTACTGACTGTATCATGCCAGGCTCCTCCGTCAGGGGTAGCAGAGGATAAAATGGTTACATAGCATCACTGACTCAATGGACATGAATTTGAGCACATTCCAGGAGACAGTGGAGTGTGGAGGAGCCTGGTGTGCCGTAGTCTTTGCAGTCGCAAAGAGTCAGACATGACTTAGCGACTCAACAACATTGACAATCTGACATTTCACTTAGCATAATGATGTCCAGGACTATCTACCTTGGTATAAATAGGACACTTTCACTCTTTTTTTATGGCTGAGTAATATATTATGTGTGTGTGTGTATTAAGTCACTTCAGTTGTGTCAGACTCTTTGTGTCCCTAAGTATTGTAGCCCTCCAGGCTCCTCTGTCCAAGGGATTCTCCAGGCAATAATACTGGAGTGGGTTATTATGCCCTCCTCCAGGAGATCTTCCTTACCTGTGTACCGAACTCACATCTTTTATGTTTCCTGCATTGGGATGCAGGCTGTTTGCCACTAGTGTGACCTGGGAACACATATGCACATGTATATCATAGCTTCTTCCATTCATTTATTGATGGACACTTTAGTTCAGTTCAGTTCAGTCGCTCAGTCATGTCTGACTCTTTGCGACCCCATGAATTGCAGCACTCCAGGCCTCCCTGTCCGTCACCAATTCCTGTAGTTCACTCAGACTCATGTCCATCGAGTCGGTGATGCCATCTAACCATCTCATCCTCTGTCATCCCCTTCTCCTCCTGCCCCCTGTCCCTCCCAGTATCAGAGTCTTTTCCAATGAGTTAGCTCTTCGGATCAGGTGGCCAAAGTATTGGAGTTTCAGCTTTAGCATCAGTCCTTCCAAAGAACACCCAGGACGGATCTCTTTAGGATGGACTGGTTGGATCTCCTTGCAGTCCAAGGGACTCTCAAGAGTCTTCTCCGACACCACAGTTCAAAAGCATCAATTCTTCTGCGCTCAGCTTTCTTCATAGTCCAACTCTCACATTCATACCTGACCACTGGAAAAACCATAGCCTTGACTAGATGGACCTTTGTTGGCAAAGTAATGTCTCTGCTTTTCAACATGTTGTCTAAGTAGGTCATAAGTTTTCTTCCAAGGAGTAAGCATCTTTTAATTGCATGGCCGCAATCACCATCAGCAGTGATTTTGGAGCCCCCCCAAATAAAGTCCGACAGTTTCCTTAGACGACTTCTAAACCTTGGCTATTGTAAATAATGCAGCAGTGAACACAATGGTGCATGTATGTTTCAGAATTAGTGCTTTCCTTTTCTTCAGATAAATATTTGAAAGTGGAAGTGCTGGATCATATGGTAATTCTATTTTTCATTTTTTGAGGAACTTCTATACTGTTTTCTATATTGATTGTACCAATTTACATTCCCACCAACAGTGGACCTGAGGGTTCCCTTTCTCCACATCATCACCTGCCAACCTAACTAGTATGAGGTGATATTGCTATGTGATTTTGGTTTGCAGTTCCTTGAAAATTAGTGATGATGAGCATTGTTTTATGTTTCTGCTGGCCATCTTAATCTCTCTTTCTGTTAGTTCATTATTATAATGTATAGAAATGCATCAGATTTCTGTGCATTCATCTTTATCCTGCAACTTTACTGAATTCACTTATTAGCTATGACAGTTTTTGGTCTATGATAGTTTTAATAGTGTTTTGGATTTTCTGTATATAGAGTGGCATCTGTGGATACTAACAGTTTCACATTTCCCTTCCAATTTGGATAACTTTTATTTCTCTTTCTTGTCTGATTGTTGTGGCTAGGACTTCCAATATTGTGTTAAATACAAGTGAGAGTGGACATCCTTTTCTTGTTCCTGATTTTTGAGGAAAAGCTTTCAGTGTTTCATTATTGAGTTTGATATTGACTGTGTGTTTATCATGAAATGCCTTTTTATTATTTTAGATATGTCCCCTTTATATCCAATTTGTTGAGTGTTTTTTTATCATAAATAGATATTGGATTTTGTCAAATGATTCTTCTGCATTTATTGAAGTGATCATAGGCTTTCTACCCATGGTTTTGTTAACGTGTGCATAATATTGATTGATTTGGAGATACTGAACAAATGAATGACGGGTCATTCATTAATTCAATGAATAATGAACCATCCAAATTCATCATTCATTCTTACATGTGAAGGATCATATGTAAAATCCTTTTAATGAATTGTTGAATTCAGTTTGCTAATATTTTGTTGAGGATTTTTGTATCTATGTTCTCAGGGATATTGGCCTGTAATTTCTTTTTTTGTAGTGTTTTTGGTTTTGCTATCAGGGGAATACTGGCCTCATGGATTATGTTTGGAAGTGTTCTTTTCAATTATTTGAACTAGTTTGAGAATAATAGGTATTAGTTCAGTTCAGTTCAGTTCAGTCACTCAGTCGTGTCTGACTCTTTGCGACCCCATGAATCGCAGCACGCCAGGCCTCCCTGTCCATCACCAGCTCCCAGAGTTCACTCAGACTCATGTTCATCTAGTCAGTGATGCCATCCAGCCATCTCATCCTCTGTCATCCCCTTCTCCTCCTGCCCCCAATCCCTCCCAGCATCAGAGTCTTTTCCAATGAGTCAATTCTTCACATGAGGTGGCCAAAGTACTGGAGTTTCAGCTTTAGCATCAGTCCTTCCAAAGAAATCCCAGGGCTGATCTCTTTTAAATGGACTGGTTGGATCTCCTTGCAGTCCAAGGGACTCTCAAGAGTCTTCTCCAACACCGCAGTTCAAAAGCATCAATTCTTCGGCACTCAGCCTTCTTCACAGTCCAACTCTCACATCCATACATGACCACAGGAAAAACCATAGCCTTGACTAGACAGACCTTAGTTGGCAAAGTAATGTCTCTGCTTTTGAATATGCTGTCTGGGTTGGTCATAACTTTCCTTCCAAGGAGTAAGCATCTTTTAATTTCATGGCTGCAGTCACCATCTGCAGTGATTTTGGAGCCCCAAAAAATAAAGTCTGACACTCTTTCCACTGTTTCTCCATCTATTTCCCATGGAGTGATGGGACCAGATGCCATGATCGTTTTCTGAATGTTGAGCTTTAAGCCAACTTTTTCACTCTCTTCTTTCCTTTCATCAAGAGGCTTTTGAGTTCCTCTTCACTGTCTGCCATAAGGGTGGTGTCATCTGCATATCTGAGGTTATTGATATTTCTCCCGGCAATCTTGATTCCAGCTTGTGTTTCTTCCAGTCCAGCGTTTCTCATGATGTACTCTGCATAGAAGTTAAATAAGCAGGGTGACAATATACAGCCTTGACATACTCCTTTTGCTATTTGGAACCAGTCTGTTGTTCCATGTCCAGTTCTAACTGTTGCTTCCTGACCTGCATACAGATTTCTCAAGAGGCAGGTCAGGTGGTCTGGGATTCCCATCTCTCTCAGAATTTTCCACAGTTTATTGTGACCCACACAGTCAAAGGCTTTGGCATAGTCAATAAAGCAGAAATAGATGTTTTTCTGGAACTCTCTTGCTTTTTCCATGATCCAGCGGATGTTGGCAATTTGATCTCTGGTTCCTCTGCCTTTTCTTTTTTTTTTATATATGGAATTTATTTATTTATTTATTTTTAATTTTTTATTTTACTTTACAATTCTGTATTGGTTTTTCCATACATTGACATGAATCCACCACGGGTGTACATGAAACCAGCTTGAACATCAGGAAGTTCATGGTTCATGTATTGCTGAAGCCTGGCTTGAAGAATTTTGAGCATTACTTTACTAGCATGTGAGATGAGTGCAATTATGCAGTAGTTTGAGCATTCTTTGGCATTGCCTTTCTTTGGAATTGGAATGAAAACTGACCTTTTCCAGTCCTGTGGCCAATGCTGAGTTTTCCAAATTAGCTGGCATATTGAGTGCAACACTTTCACAGCATCATCTTTCAGGATTTGAAACAGCTCAACTGGAATTCCATCACCTCCACTAGCTTTGTTCGTAGTGATGCTTTCTAAGGCCCACTTGACTTCACATTCCAGGATGTCTGGCTCTAGATTAGTGATTACACCATCATGATTATCTGGGTCGTGAAGATCTTTTCTGTACAGTTCTTCCATGTATTCTTGCCACCTCTTCTTAATATCTTCTGCTTCTGTTAGGTCCATATCATTTCTGTCCTTTATCAAGCCCATCTTTGCATGAAATGTTCCCTTGTTATCTCTAATTTTCTTGAAACTCTTCTTTAAATATTTGGTAGAATTCGCCTGTGATTCCCTCTAGTTTTTAGACTTTATTAAGAGTATTTTTAAGTACTGATTTGATTTCATTATTAGTGTTGACCTATTAAAATTTTATGTATCTTTCTGATTGAGTCTTGGGAGATGGTGTGATTCTAGAAATTTATCTCTCTTAAAAATTGTCCAAGTTGCTGCTGTGTAATTGTTTATAGTAAACTCATGAACCTTTGTATCTGTAGTATCAGTTGTAACTCTTCTTTTATTTATGATTTCATTTGGACTTTATCTCTCTGTTTTAAAAAATGAATCTGGCTAAATGTTTACCACTTTTGTTTATCTTCAAAAGACCAGATTCTAGTTTCATTGATTTCTACTTTTTAAAAGTTTCTATTTATTTTGACTCTTATCATTATTATTTCATTTCTTCTACTAACTTGGGGTTTCATTTGTTCTTTTTCTGGTTTTTTAGGTGTGAGGTGGGATTGTTTATTTCAGATTTTTCTTGTTTACTGAGGTAGACAGATATCACTAAAAAGTTTCTTAGAACTGCTTTTGCTGCAATCCATATATTTGGGAGCATTGTGTTTCCATTTTCATCTTTATTTCATCTTTGATATCATTACTGATCCACTGGATGTCTAGTAACATATTGGTTAGCTTCCATATGCTTGTGGTTTTTATAATTTTCTTCTTGTAGTTCATTTTAATTTTCATACCAGAGTGGTCAGAAAAGATTCTTGACATGATTTCAGTCTTCTTAAATTCTCTGAGATTTTTTTTGTGGCCTAATGTGAGAAAGTCCTATGTGAACCGGAAAAGAAGGGGAATTCTGTTGGGGTGGAATATTTCATATGTATCTATTAAATCAACCTGATCTAGGCTGTCATTTAAGTATTTGTTGTTGTTCAGTTGCTCAGTTGTGTCCAACACTTTGGAACCCCATGGACAGCAGCATGCCAGGCTCCTTGTCCACCATCTCTTGGAGCTTGCTCAAACTCATGTCCATTGAGTTGGTGATGCCATCCAACCATCTTATCCTCTTTTGTCTTCTCCCCTTGCATTCTTTTTTTTTAAATTTTATTTATTTTTTATTTTACTTTACAATTCTGTATTGGTTTCTTTCCTAGCATCAAGGTCTTTCCCAGTGAGTCGGACTTTTGCATCAGGTGGCCAAAATATTGGAACTTCAGCTTCAGTCCTTTCAATGAATATTGAGGGTTGATTTTCTTTAGGTTTGACCTCCTCACAGACCAAGGGACTCTCAAGAGTCTTCTCCAACACCACAGTTTAAAAACATCAATTCTTTGGTATTCAATCTTCTTGATGGCCCAACTTGCACATCTGTACATGACTACTGGAAAAACCATAGCCTTGACTAGAGAGACTTGTCAGCAAAGCAATGTCTCTGCTCTTAAATACACTGTCTAGGTTTGTCATAGCTAAGGACTTCCCTGGTGGCTCAGATGGTAAAGCGTCTGTCTACAATGTGGGAGACCTGGGTTCGATCCCTGGGTTGGGAAGATCCCCTGGAGAAGGAAATGGCAATCCACTCCAGCACTATTGCCTGGAAAATCCCATGGACAGAGGCGCCTGGGAGGCTACAGCCCATGGGGTCGCAAAGAGTCGGACACGACTGAGCGACTTTAACTTTACCTTACCTGTTTTCCAAGGAGCAAACGTCTTTTAATTTCATGGCTGCAGTCACCATCTGCAGTTATTTTTGAGCTCAAGAAAATAAAGTCTATCACTGCTTCCATTGTTTCCCCATCTATTTGCCATGAAGTGATAGGACCAGATGAAATGATGTTAGTTTTTTGAATGTTGACTTTTAAGCTAGTTTTTCACTGTCCTTTATCACATTCATCAAGAGGCTCTTTAGTTCATCTTCACTTTCTGCCATAAGGGTAGTGTCATCTGCATATCTGAGGTTACTGATATTCCTCCTGGCAAACTTGATTCCAGCTTGTGCTTCATCCAGTCTGGCATTTTGCTGGATATACTCTGCATATGTTCAGTAAGCAGGTTGACAATATACAGCCTTGACATATTCCTTTTCTAGTTTTGAATTAGTCTTCTGTTCCATGTCCAGTTCTAACTGTTGTTTCTTGACCTGATACGGGTTTCTCAGGAGGCAGGTAAGGTGGTCTGGTATTCCCATATTTTTAAGAATTTTCCAGTTTGTAATGATCCACATAGTCAAAGGCTTTAGCATAGTCAATGAAGCAGTAGTAGATGTTTTTATGGAATTCTCTTGCTTTTTCTATGATCCAACAGATGTTGGCAGTTTGGTCTCTGGTTCCTCTGCCTTTTCTAAATCCAGCTTGTACATCTGGAAATTCTAGGTTTACATACTGTTGAAGCCTAGCTTGGAGGATTTTGAGCATGACGTTGCTAGCATGTGAAATGAGTGCACTTCTGTAGTAGTTTGAACTTTCTTTGGCATCGCCCATCTTCTGCTTCTGTTAGGCCCATACGATTTCTGTCTTATTGTGCCCATCTTTGCATGAAATTTCCCTTACCATCTGTCATATTCTTGAAGAGATGTCTAGTCTTTCCTATTCTATTGTTTTCCTCTATTTCTTTGCATTGTTTACTTAGGAAGGCTTTCTTATTGCTCATTGCTATTCTTTGGAAATCTGGATTCAGTTGGGTATATCTTTCCTTTCCTCTTTGCCTTTCACTTCTCTTCTTTTCTCAGGTATTTGTAAGGTCTCCTCAGATAACCATTTTGCCCTGTTGAATTTCTTTTTCTTGGGGGTGGTTTTAATCACTGCCTCCTGAACAACATTATGAAACTCCATCCATAGTTCTCCAGGCACTCTATCAGACCTAATCCCTTGAATCTATTTGTCATTTACATTGTATAATTGTAAGGAATTTAGTGGTTTTCCCTACTTTCTTTAATTTAGTGTGAACTTTGTAATAAAGAGTTCATGATCTCAGCCATAGTCTGCTCCCAGTCTTGTTTTTGCTGACTGTATAGAGCTTCTTCATCTTTGGCAGCAAAGAATACAATCAATCTGATTTCAGTATTGACCAGATGGGTGATGTCCACGTGTAGTCATCTCTTGTGTTGTTGGAAGAGAGTGTTTACTCTGATCAGCACGCTCTCTTGACAAAACTCTGATAGCCTTTTTCCTGCTTCATTTTGTACTCCAAGGCCAAACTTGCCTGTTGTTTAAGTATTGTGTTGGCCAAAATTTTTGTTTATGTTTTTCCATAAGATGCTATTGGAAAACCCAAAGGAACATTTTTGGCCAACCCAATAGAATGTTTTCTCATTGATTTTTTTTCTGGATGGTCTATCTATTAAAACAAGTGGGGTGTTAAAGTCCTCTTCTAGTTTTATACAACTGGAATTATCTTGCTTTATACCTATATTCCTAGTTAGGTACATAGATATTTGCAAATGTTATATCTTTTTATTGTATTGATCACTCTATAATTATGTAATGACCTTTTCATCTCAGTATAGCGTTTGCTTTAAAGTAAATTTTGAAATATATAATCATTGCTACCACAGCTTTCTTTTCATTTGCGTGGAAAATCTTTTCCATCAATTCTGTTTCAGTATGTATATATCTTTATCTCTGAAGTAAGTCTTTGAAGGTTGCATACACATGGGTCTTTAAAAAAAAAATCCAGTCAACTACTCTGTGTCTTTTGATTGTAATATTTTTTCTATTTATATTCAAAGTAATTATTGATAGTATTTACTTATTGCTGTTTTGTTAGTTGTCTTCTGTCTAGTTCTCTGATTCTTTCTTGTTCTCTTTCCTTGTAATTTGATGACTTTCTTTAGTGCTATGTTTATATTTCTTCTTTTTAAATTTTGTGTACCTATTACAGCTCTTTTTGTTTGTGTTTACCATGAGGTTTGTATGTAACAACCTATGTATATAGCAGCCTAAGTTGATGATCACCTGAGTTCAAACATGTTTTAAAAGTACAATCATGCCTCACATTTTGTTTTTGATGTTACATTTTGCATCTTTTAATTTTGTTTGTATATTGCATAATTGTTTTAGATACCATTTTACTATTTTTGACTTTTAACATTCATATTATTGTTATAGGTGGTTGATCCATTGTCTTTACTATATGTTTTCTTTTACTAGCGACATTTTTCCTTTCATAATTTTCCTTTTCTAGTTTTAATTTTCTGTTTTTTCTACCTGAAGAAGTCTCTTTACTATTTCTTGTAAGGCTTGTTTTGTGGTGATAAACTCCTTTATCTTTTACTTCTTTGGGAAACTCTCTCTTCTTGAATTCTGAATTAATCCTTGCCAGGTAGAGTATTATTGGTTATTTGTTTTCTTTCAGTACTTTGAATATATGGCATCAGTCTCTACTTACCTGTAAAGATTCTGCTGAACAATCAGTTGATAATCTTATGGTGGTTCCCTTGTATGTAATGAGTCCCTCCCCCTGACCCCTTGCTGTTTTTAAGACTCTTCACTTTTACTTCTTGTTATTTTAAGTAAAATGTATTTTGGCATGAATGTCTTTCAGTTCATCTTGTTTGGGACTCTGTGATTCTTGCACTTGGATGTCTGTTTCCTTCAATAATTTAGAAACACTTTCAGCCATTATTTCTTCAGATAGAGTTTCTGCCTCCTAATTCGCCTCCTGTAATCCCTATAATGCAAATATTATTATGCTTAATGTTTTCTCAGAGGTCCCTTAAACTGCCCTCATTAAAAAAAATTTTTTTTTTCTTTTTTGCTATTCCAATTGGGTAATTTCTACTACCCTGTCTTCTAGATTGCTGATCCATTCTTCTACATCCTCTAATGTGCTGTTAAGTTACTCAAGTGTATTTTCATTTATTATTGTATCCTGAAGTTCTGACTGCTTCTTTTTTATATTTTCTAACTCTTTGTTGAAGTTTACTGATTTCATCCATTCTTCTGAATTTGTTGAGGACTTTTATGACTATTTCTTTGAATTCTTTATATAATAATTGTTTATTTTTGTTTCATCTAGATATTTTTATAAGGGTTTGTCATGTTGTCTCTGCATTTTGCCTCACTCTCTGTTTCTCTGTATTGGGTATATGAGATATAGCACTAGGTCTTGAAAGAGTGGTGTTATGTAGACCACTGGTGTCCACTGAATCCCAGTGGAACAACTCCCCCTGGTCATCAGGGCCAGGTGCTCTAGGGGTATCTTTATGTATACTAGCATGCCTTCCTGTTTTGATTGGGCCACAATTTCTGCAGGCATGCTGCATTGCTTGGAAGTTGCTGCAATGCCCTTGCAGACTGATTGGTCTCCATCCCAACTGTCTGAGACCTGGTCACAACTACTGTAGGTGTGCTTGTGAACAGGATTCCCCTCAGTATGGCTGGTTGTGAGGCCTAGCTGTGACCATTGTAGGGGTGCTGGTGTGTAGGGCTGGTCTCCAGGAAAGGGAGATGATTTGGAGGGGTGCCAGGTAGGGTGGAGTGAGAGCCACTTTGAGGGCTGAGCAGGGGAACTGGGTTGGGTGGGGCTGACACTTAGCATAAGGCTGGAGTGTAGCACTCAATGTTAGTTATATATCTGGAGAATTACAGAAATGATCCCCACTAACTCAGCTAAGTAGGAGACTAAAAACATATGACATCCACTAGCACGTCTGTTCTTTGAGATAGTTCCACCAGATCCTACTCTTCTGGTATGCCCTAAAATTAATCAATTAATTTCCTTCTTATATGATCCAGGTGCTTTGCAAGTCCTCAGTGCTGGGACATGGAGAAAGTTGAGTTTGTATACAAGCTCTTCACAAGGGGAGTTTTGATTTCCCACAGCCAACTGGTTCTCCCAGTTATAAACCTCACCAATTCTCAAAGCCAGACATTATGGGGACTTATCTTCCTAGTGCAGGTCTTTTGGGCTGGTGGGCCTGATGTGGAGCTTGAACCCCTTCCTCCTTGAATATTACTTCTTGGGATAATATTCCTCCTGTGGATTCTGGCTAGCCCACATCTCTGCCCCTCCTACCAATCTTGATGTGGCCTTTTCTATATATCCTTAACTATATGAATTTTTTTCTGCTAGTCTTTAGGTTACTATTGGAGACAGTTGTAGGTGTGGTTTTGGCATTTCTCTGGGAACAAGTAAACTCTTATTCTGCTATCTTTACCTGACTCCTGAAGATAATGGCAGACAATTCTCTAATGGAGTATCAGTTTATATTCCCAACATCAGTGTTTGATGGTTCCAGTTGTACTGTTTCTTCAACACTTAGTATATTTATGTGTATATTGTGGTATCTCTCAGTGGCATTCTTTGCGCTTACCAATGACTGTTGATATTGTTTATTTACATATGCTCTCCCTAGTAAAGCAATGCTCAAAATTCTCCAAGCCAGGCTTCAGCAATATGTGAACCAAGAACTTCCAGATGTTCAAGCTGGTTTTAGAAAAGGCAGAGGAACAAGATATCAAGTTGCCAACATCTGCTGGATCATTGAAAAAGCAAGAGAATTCCAGAAAAACATCTATTTCTGCTTTATTGACTATGCCAAAGCCTTTGACTGTGTGGGTCACAATAAACTGTGGAAAATTCTGAAAGAATGGGAATATCAGACCACCTGAATTGCCTCTTGAGAAACCTATATGTAGGTCAGGAAGCAACAGTTAGAAATACAGACTGGTTCCAAATAGGAAAAGGAGTATGTCAAGGCTGTATATTGTTACCCAGCTTATTTAACTTCTACACAGAGTACATCATGAGAAACGCTGGGCTGGAAGAAGCACAAGTTGGAATCAAGATTGCTGGGAGAAATATCAATCACCTCAGATATGCAGATGACACCACCCTTATGGCAGAAAGTGAAGAGGAACTCAAAAGCCTCTTGATAAAAGTGAAAGAGGAGACTGAAAAAGTTGGCTTAAAGCTCAACATTCAGAAAATGATCATGGCATCTGGTCCCATCACTTCATGGGATATAGATGGGGAAACAGTGGGGACAGTGTCAGACTTAATTTTTTGGGCTCTAAAATCACTGCAGATGATGATTGCAGCCATGAAATTAAAAGACACTTACTCCTTGGAAAGAACGTTATGAGCAACCTAGATAGCATATTCAAAAGCAGAGACATTACTTTGCCAAAAAAGTCTGTCTAGTCAAGGCTATGGTTTTTCCAATGGTCATGTATAGATGTGAGAGTTGGACTGTGTAGAAAGCTGAGCACTGAAGAATTGATGCTTTTGAACTGTGGTGTTGGAGAAGACTCTTGAGAGTCCCTTGGATTGCAAGGAGATCCAACCAGACCATTCTAGGGGAGATCAGTCCTGGGTGTTCTTTGGAAGGACTGATGCTATAGCTGAAACTCCAATACTTTGGCCACCTGATGCGAAGAGTTGACTCATTGGAAAAGACTCTGATACTGGGAGGGATTGGGGGCAGGAGGAGAAGGGGATGACAGAAGATGAGATGGCTGGATGGCATCACCGACTCGATGGACGTGAGTTTGAATAAACTCCGGGAGTTGGTGATGGACAGGGAGGCCTGGCATGCTCTGATTCATGGGGTCACAAAGAGTCGGACACAACTGAGCGACTGAGCTAAACGACTGGATATTTGTATGTTCATTTTTGTAAAGTCAGTATTCAAGTCTTTTGCTCATTTTCAAATTAGATTTTCTGCCAATTTTATTAGTGATTTTCAATTCAAAATATTTTTCCTCTGTGTGACTTGCCTTTTGACTCATTTAACAATGTCTTTTGATGATTATGCCTTCACTATCATGGTTATATTTGCTATGTTTTTGTTCTGAAAGCTTTATTGCTTTACCTTTCACATTTAGATGTAGAAAAGTTGTAAACTAAAACCAACCTGTATGAAGTAAGACGGGAATCAAAGTTCATTATGTGCTTATGGAAATCCATTGAATCAGCATCATTGAGATGAACACCCTCTCTTCACTGCATTTTGTGTCAATTCTATCATATTTGTGCATCTATTTCTAGACATTTTATTCCATTGTTCTCAGACTTTAGCATGCACAGAATTACTTGAGTGGCTCGTTAAAACAAGAATAATGGGTTCCAACCCCAAATCTTCCGGTTCAGTAGGTCAGGGATGGGGCCTGAAAAGTTGCATTTCTAAAACTCTGAGCTTATGCAGATAACTACACTTTAAGAAAAAATTATCCTTTCTGTTACATTTCTCTATTTCTCTGCCTTAATTACTAGTTTAAAAAACACATATATGGTAGTATATGTCTACCATATTTGTTCTTTCTCAATATTTCCTTGGAGATTCGTAACACTTTGCATTTCTGTGTACATTTTTAAATCACTTTATATTTCCATGTAAACTTTAGAATCAACTGATCAGGTGATAATTCTACACACACACAGACACATACACACACACAGGATTTTGATTAGGATTGCATTAAATCTTTAGATTAATTTAGGGAAAATTGTCATCTCTCCATGACTGGGTTTTCCAAAGCAAGAACATGGTATATTTCTTCATTTGTATAGGTCTTCTTTAATATTTCAATTGTTGTTTTGGTAATATTCCATGAAAATATCTTACATAACTTCTGTTAGATTTATTCTTGGGTATTTTTTTTAATTCAAATAACACCATTTGCATGTTTTTATGCTATTCAAATGACATAATTTTATATTTAACTTTTTGTTTGTGGTTTATATATAGATATACAACTGATTTTTATATATAGACTTTTTATTTAGCAATAGAACACAGACCAAAATTTTGTACTTTAAGAAAGAGTCCAGGAGATTTTGACAAATACCAACATTTGAAAACAACTGCAATAGAGGTATGCTATTAAATATGCATTCTGTAGGCCAACAGAATCAATATCACTTGGGAGTTTATTAGAACTACACAGGGATCAAGTTAGGGTGAATGAGCAATTTTGGGAGGGAATGGTTTTCTGACACAGGAGATGTTCAAGGGAAGCTTTCTATTATGATCAAAATATTTTACAGTATCAAGTTCTGACTGGTAGAGGTCATAAACTTTAGAAACCAAAATTCAAATTATGATAAACGTCTTTGATTCATATCGATCCCAGGCAACATGGAGTGATTTATATTCCTATATCTTAGTAATGAAGTTAGGCAGATAGAGACATGCTTTTGGTCTTAGAAATATCTCTGATTCAATAAGATACTTACCTTATTGTATTTTTTGAAAATACCAAACAAAATGTAGCGAAACACAAAGGTTTTCAATTTCCACAAGGTGGTCTCCAGAAGGAATATCAAGAGGAGGAAAAGAAGTCCTGTGACAGCCATTGCAATTAAATATCTTCCAACTGCATCACGTTCCAAGGTATATATACTACGTTCAGTTACTGATGACAACAACAAATAAAATATGGACTTACTTTAAAAGTTAATTTTTAAAAAAGTTAATTCAATGAGCAAACATTAAAACGTCAACAGATAGAAAGTACTAAGGAATGATTATCAAACAAGCTCAAAATTAATGTATTCATTGTATGTTTAAATGACTTTGTATGTCATGCAAAATATTTCAAAATCCGTTTCAGTCCAAAATCTGTACAGTCCATGGAATTCTCCAGGCCAGAATAATGGAGTGGGTAGCATTTCCCTTCTCTAAGGATCTTCCCAAACCAGGGATTGAATCCAGGTCTCCCACATTGCAGGCAGATTATTTACTAGCTGAGCCCTCAAAATCCATTAATGGAGGCAAAACCTTTAATTGCATGAACTTTGTCTTGCTAAAGTTCTAGGCATCCATTCCCAACATAGATAGTCAGAATCATTGGGTGAATGCCCACTTACAGTAACCAGAGTACTGGGTAGTAGCAGAGACTCTCCTTGCCCTCAAATATTATTTTCTCTGAAAATACTTGAGATAGAGGTTTTGAAAATTGGAGCGGGAGCAGAAGAATCACCTGGTAGTGTGCTACATATACACTTTAAACTATAACAGTTAAAGCTTAAAGTTTAAAAGCTAGTTGTAACTTAACATTTAAACTTCAGTTGTAAATGCCTAAAAGCTGGTACTTTTCCAATTACTTATGAGAAAACTTTATAATTACAAGGTTTTGAATTCATGATAGTGAAAGCAGTAGATTCATAAAAGCGGTAAAGATTAAATTTCTTTTTTACTTTTAAAAAACTTTGTATTAAAATATGATATACATAATATGGAAATCCACCTAAGTATAGGACTCGTTGGATTTTTAGACACTGAAAATATCTATATAACAAGTAATATTTTTCACCCAGTTTTAAACTTCAACTGCATCATAGTTTTTCTTTTCTCTTTTACTTTCTTCCTTTCTTTCGCTCTTTCCTTCTAGTTTATAATTGTGCATATGTGCATGTCTGCTGAGTCATTTCAATCGTGCCTGACTCTTTGTGCCCTTGGGGAGTGTAACCTGCTAAGCTCCTCCTGAAGATTCTCCAGGCAAGAATACTGGAGAGGGTTGCCATGTCCTCACCCAGGAGATCTTCCTGACCCAGGGATCAAACCTGAATCTCTTAAGTCTCATGCATTGGCAGGTGGGTTCTTTACCACTAGCGTCACATGGGAAGCCCATTTATCACTGGATGTACTTTTTGTAGTTATCACTCGATACATTACTTTATGCATACATAACTTACAGAATCATGATGTTCTTCCTTTTACCAGTCTGAGTGAAGTGTAAAAAACTTTCCCATGATTTATATCTCTTTAACACCCCCATTTATTACTGTCTTAAATATCCCAACTATATACACTGAGAACATTATCATACACTGTTACCACTTTTGCTTTAACCACCAAACTTGAGAAAATTCAAAAGGAGAAAGTATATAGTGTCCACCATATTTTTATTTTTTTCATTGTTTTTTCTTGATGCTTCAAAATTCTTTATTCAATCATTTATGTTTTCAGAATCTCTAGAGCCATTCTTTCAGGCATTCTAGAGGTAACAAATTTATGTAGATATTCTTCATCTGAAAATGTACTGATTTCTCTTTCACTCTTGGAAGTTATTTCCTATCTATATGAAGTTTTGAGTAGATAGTTTTTTATTTACTTGAAAATAATGTGCTGCTTCTTTTGGTGTTTATGCTCTCTGATGAGAAATCTATAAATTAGAGGAATTGTTTTGCCTTTATGGATAAGGTATCATTTTTTCTATAGCTGCTTTTCTCTAGTTTTCAAAGTTTAATTATGATATCTCTTGGCATGAATTTCTTCAGTCTTTTTAGAATTGAGATATAATTAATATATAACATTAGTTTCAGGCATGTAACATAATAATTTGATATTTGTATATGTTGAGAAATGATCACCACAATGTCTTATTAATATCCATCACTACATATACTTTTGCTTTTTTGTGTGTGATGAGAACTTTTAATATATACTCTCTTAGCAACTTTCAATTATACAATTCAGTATAAATATCTATAGTTATCATTCTGTACATTACATCCCCATGAGTTACTTATTTTATAACTGGAAGTTTGTACCTTTTAAATCCCTTCTCCCATTTTGCCCAGCCTTACATCCCCCACCTCTTGCAACCATCAGTTTGCTATCCATGAGTTTCTTTTAAAGATTCTACTTATAAGTGAAATAATATATTATTCATCTTTCTCTGTTTGACTTATTTCACTAGGCATAATGCTCTCAAGGTATATCTGTAATGTCTCAAATGGCAAGCTTTCCTCCTCATTTGTGGATAAATAATATTCCATTTTCTTCATCCATGGCTATCATTTCTCATGAGAAAAATGCACTATGCATATGAGTGGTGAATCTTAGCTCTAACTTGTACAAGTTGTATAACAGAATAAGTTATTCAATTTTGCATAAGCTTTAGTTCAAAGAGAGACTAGAACAGAACTTGAATAACTGTGAAGATTCAAAATAATGTAGCTATTCACATGCAATAATTAATTGACTAGTTTTAACTCTGATGAGCCTTGGGTAGCCCAAGATACTTACCTGCTTTACTACAATCCATAATGGGAGAAACCTTTCCCTGTGAGGCACATGCCAATTTTGTGTGCTGGATATCATAATGCCGGCTGATGCTCATCCCAAAATTATGTATAGGTAACACCATCATTGCATTAAGCAGGATGCTTCTAGAAGCAGCTTCTTTACCTGTGTTTAAAAAGATAATAACATTAGCATGATTTATATGAAATGAACTGTCCCAGGAAAACAAAATCTCCCTAAGTTGATCAAACTAAACTGAGACAATTACAAAGCCATAATATTATCCTTGTAAATCTCTTGCCACTAAGTATACTGTCTTTGATATCTTGTAGTGTAGTTTGTGTTGATAATTGCAAAACTGGAAAATCCTGTTGGGAAAGTTGACGTCCATATTATCTCTCTCCTGTCACTTGATGTGAACAGTAAACTTATACTGATTATTTCTCATATTTGTTATCCTATATGATCAATAAAAATAGTCATAATGAGAAATTAGCCTCGTACTCAACAATGAGAAAGAGATAGAGGAACATTTTTAAAGTTGAAAGGAGGTATATTTTCAAAGAACCAAACTTAAAGCTAACTGTGTGTTCATGGTTAGTTGCTCAGTCATGTCCAACTCTTTTTGATCCTGTGGACTGGAGCCCAGCAGGCTCCTCTGTCCATGGAATTCTCCAGGCAAGAATACTGGAGTGGGTAGCAATTCTCTTCTCCAGAGGATTTTTCCAACTCAGGGACCAAACCCAGATCTCCTGCATTGCCGACAGACTCCTTAACATCTGAGCCACAAGGGAATCCCTAAAACTGAGATTTCTCTAAATATTAAATTAATATGTATAATGCACTGTGTGCTTAGTGACCACTCTTTGCAACCCTATGGACTGCAGCCCACCAGGCTCCTCTGTTCATGGGGATTCTGCAGGCAAGAATACTGAAGTGGGTAGGTGTGCCTTTCTCCAAGGGATCTTCCCAATCCAGGGATTGAACCCAGATCTGCAATTGCAGGCAGATTCTTTATTGACAGCCACCAGGGAAGCCCAAGAATACTGGAGTGGGTAGCCTATCCTTCTCCAAGGGATCTTCCTGACCCAGGAATCAAACTGGGGTCTCCTGCATTGCAGGCGGATTCTTTACCAGCTGAGCTACCAGGGAAGCCCATATGTATAATAGTTGATGAACATACATGAGTAAATATAAAAGTAGTTATAGGTTAAGATATTAAGACTTCAAGATTGAGTTCAGATAATTGGGAATAATGATAAAATATGTCTGAGCAAAAAATATTTGTAAGATACTGACAAAAGAGAGGTGATGAGCAAAGATGATAGAGGATAAATGAAGTTCTTAGGATGTAAATTTTCCAAGTGGTCAAGTCACACCAAGCATGTTCAAAGAGGATAAAAATTAGTTTAGACCAAAATATGGTGGCCAGAAATAATAATTCTGGACATTGACAGGCCACTTTAATATTGAATAAAGGGAAAGTGTTAGTCACTCAATCGTGTCTGATTCTTTGCAACCCCATAGAATGTAGCCTGCCAGGCTCCTCTGTCCATGAAATTCTCCAAGCAAGAAAGCATGCTAAAAGTAATAAGTGTCATTTCATCTCCTTGGTTACATTTACTCCTTATAATTTTTTAATGTGATTTTAAACAGGATACTCTGAAAACTATAAAACATTGAAAAAAGGAATCAAAAATTATTTAAAGAAATGAAAAGACATCCCCTGCTCTGGGATTAGAATAATTAATATTATTAATATAGTTATACTACCCAAAGCAATCTACAGATTTAGTGCAGTCCCTATCAAATGTCAGTTTTCACAATACTAGAACAAATAATTCTAAAATTCATATGGAACCACTAAAGATCCCAAGTTGCTTAACCAATTGAGATAAAAGAATAAATCTGGAGATATAACCCTCCCAGACTTCAGACTATACCACAAAATCACACTAATCAAAACAGTGTGGTATTGGCACAAAAACAGGCAAGAAGCCTAGAAATAAGCCCATGCACATACAGTCAATTAATCTGCAACAAAGGAGGCAAGAATGAACAAAAGAGAAAAGATAATTTCTTCAACAAGTGAGGAAACTGGACAGCCACAAATTAAACAGTGAAATTAAAACATTCTCTCACACAATATACAAAAATAAAACCCAAAATGATTTAAACCTAAATGCAAGATCTGAAACTGTAAAACTCTTAGAAGAGAACATGGGCTGAACATTATGACATGAATCACTGTGGTACTTTCTTGGATCAGACTCCTGAGGCAAAAGAAATAAAAAAATAAACAAATAAGATCTAGTTAAACTTAAAATATTTTACACAGGAAAGGAAACCATCAACAAAGTGAAAATACAGCCTATGGAATGGGGAGAAAATATTTACAAATGATGTGATGGACAAGAGGTTAATATCCAAAATATAAAAAGCAGCTCATTCAACTCAGTATCCCCCAAAACAAGCAACTCAATTAAAAAAAAAAATGGGCAGGAGATCTGAATAGACATTTCTCCAAAGAAGACATACAGGTGGTAACAGACACTTGAAAAGATGTTCAACATTGCTAATAGCTAGAGAAATTCAAACCTAAACAACAATGATATGTCACCTCACATGGGTCAGAATGACTTTCATCAAGGTCTACAAATAACAAATGGTGGTGATAATATGGGAGAAGGGAACCCTTGTACCTTGTTGGAGGGAATGTAAATCGGTGCAGCCACTGTGGAAAACAGTGTAGAAGTTCCATACAGTATTGTAAAGTAAAATAAGTAAAAATAAAATTAAAAAAAAATGTAACTTTGACTAAATGGACCTTTGTTGGCAAAAAAAAAAAAAAGAAAGAAACTTCAAATGAAACTATTGTATGATCCAATAATTCCTCTGCCTGGTATATATCCAGAAAAAAGAAAAAGAAAACACTAATTCAAAAAGATGCATGCACCCCAACATTCAAGATAACAGTAGTTACAATAACCAAGATATAGAGGCAACCCAAACACCCATCAACAGAGGAATTGTTATATATCTCAGTCATAAAAGGAATGGAATTCTGCCATTTGCAGCAACATGAATGGACCTTGATAATATTATGTTAGTGAAATGTCAGAAAAAAACAAATACTACAGTATATATCTCATATGTGGAATCTGAAAAATAACACAAATTAATGTGTATGCAAAAGAGAAACAGATTCATGGATACAGAAAACAAACTTGTAGTTACCAAAGTGCAGAAGGAAAAGAGGAGAGACAAACGAGGTTTATGGTATTAATGAATACCAAACTACTCCATATATAAGAGAAGCAACAATAACATACTCTAGAGCACAGAGAATTATATCCATTGTCTTCTAATAACCTATAATGGAGTATGATCTGCAAAAATACTGAATCACTATGCTGTCCACCTGTAACCAACATAATATTGTAAATCACTTATTCTTCAATAAAAATATAAGTGGCTAATGCAATATATTGAAGTATTAGTCTTGCTCTGTATAGTACCTATAGCCCCTCACCTTTAAGGAGCAGAGGAAAATCTTCCCAGATTAAAAAAGTAGTATGATTCCTCACCCCATTAACTGTTGAAAGATACCATTTGAGAGAGGTGAGAAAAAAAAAAACCTGAGAAAAATATGCTGTAATGGATAATGTTTTAACATATTTATCTTCCAGTTCAGCATGTGTACTAATCAGCAAGAGTAGACTATCAACCAGACAAACTGGGCACAAATGATAAACAATCCCTGCAGCTATCCTATGCATACTGACTGAACAGACCTTTTCTAGGATCTGGAGGAAAGCAGAATTGCTGTCTGCAGTTTTGGTTTGCCTCTTTATACATTCTCAATGTCACTAATAACAATACCTTGACTTTTATGTCATGTCTGAGTAATGACAATTTAATTTATTTCTATTTTTAACTAATTTTTTATCTATTACTGCACTAATCAAGACATTAGATGTCATGTTGATTTTCAGGGAACATTTTAATGATTTAGCATTGGGTATGATATTCATTGTTTTTTGCAAATGCCTTTTATGAGGTTATGGAAATATTTACTTTGCTTTTAAGAAAAGTTATAATGAATCATTATTGGATGTTTTAATGATATTTTTGCATATATCTATATTTTATTCATTAATTTATTAATATTGTGAATTATATTAATATACTTTCTGAGTCGATCATTTGAGTATATCATTTGCATTGTTTTTGTTGTTCATTTGCTCAGTTGCAGAACACCAGGCTTCCCTGTCCTTCACTATCTCCCAGAGTTTGCTCAAACTCATGTCCACTGAATCAGTGATGCCATTCAACTATCTCATCCTCTCTCATCCCCTCTCCTGCCTTCAGACTCCCCAAGCATCAGGGTCTTTTCCAGTGAGTCGGGTCTTCAGATCAGGTAGCCAAAGTACTGGAGCTTCAGCTTCAGTATCAGTCTTTCCAATGAATACTCAAGGGTGCTATTCCTTAGGAGTGACCGGTTTAATCTCCTTGCTGTCCTTACTAGGAAAAATCTAGTTTGGTCCAAGTTAGTTACCTTTTCTATAGTTTACTGAATTCAGTTTCCAGCATTTTGTTCAAAATATTGCATCTGTATTTATGAGTAATTTTATCTTATAATGTTCCTTTCTTCTATTCTTTTCCATTTATGTTGTCAAACTTATACTATTTTCATATAATGGGTAGAAAAGCTGTTTTTCCCCCTCTTTATTCTCTAGAAGGGTTTGCATTAAATAAGAATTCCATTTTTGAATGTTTCATAAAACTTCAATATGGGCCTAATATTTTCCTTGTAGGAAGACTTTTAATTAATAACTTAATTTTTGAATGGTTTATGGGACAATTTACATTTTATAACAACCTCAGATGTGCAGATGATAACACTTTAATGGAAGGAAGTGAAGAGGAACTAAAGAGCCCCTTGATGAGAATGAAAGATGAGAGTAAAAGAGCTGGCTTAAAATTCAACATTCAAAAAATTAAGATCATGGCATCCAGTCCCATCACTTTATGGCAAATAGATGGGAAAAAAATGGAAACAGTGACAGATTTTATTTTATTGGGGTCCAAAATCACTGCGGATGGTGGACTGCAGCCATGAAATTAAAAAATGCTTGCTCCTTGGAAGAAAAACTATGACAAATGTAGACAGCATATTAAAAAGCAGAGACATCACTTTGCTGTCAAAGGTCTGTATAGTAAAAACTATAGTTTTCCCAGTATTCATGTACAGATGTTAGAGTTGGACCATAAAGAAGGCTGAGTGCCAAAGAATTGATGCTTTTGAACTGTGGTGCTGAGGAAGACTCTTGAGAATCCCTTGGACAGCAAGGAGATCAAACCAGCATGCTGTTTTGATGACCATAACATTGCAGTACAATCTGAAGTCAGGGATGTGATTTCTCCAGCTCCATTTTTCTTTCTCAAGATTGCTTTAGCTATTTGTTTTTTGTTTTTTTTTTTTCCATACAAATTGTAAAAATTTTAATCTTATTTTGTGCCAAACACCCCTGGAAATATACTAAGGATTGTATTGTATCTGCAGATTGCTTTGGGTATTATAGTTATATTCACAATATTGGTTCTTCCAATCCAATAACATGGCATATCTCTCCATCAGTTTGTGTCATCTTTTATTTTGTTTATCAGTGTCACAGTTTTATGCATACTGGTCTTATATCTCCTTAAGTAAGTTATTTATTTAGGTGTTTTATGCTTTTTGATGCTATGGAAATTGGAATCAGTTCCTTGATTTCTCTTTCTGGTCTTTCATTTTTGGTGTACAGGAATACAAGAGATTTATGTTCATTAATTTTTTATACTGCAAATATACCAAGTTCATTGATAAGATCTAGTAGTTTCATGGTGGTCTCTTTAGGGTTTTCTATGTATAGTATGCTGTTATCTGCAGTGACAGTTTTACTTGTTTAAAAAATATTTATTTTAATTGGAGGATAATTACTTTACAATATTGTGATGGTTTTGGCCACACATCAACATGAATTGGCCACAAGTATACATGTGCCCCCACTAACCTGAACCCCACTCCTACCTCCTTTCCCACCCCCACCCCCTGGGTTGTCCCAGAGCACCAGCTTTGGGTGCCCTGCTTCATGCATCAAACTTGCACTGGTCATCTGTTTTACATATGGTAATATACATGTTTCAATGCTATTCTCTCAAATCATCCCATCCTTGCCTTCTCCCACTGAGTCCAAAAGCCTGTTCTTTACATCTGTGTCTCCTTTGCTGCCCTGCATGTGGGATCATCTGTACCATGTTTCTAAATTCCATATAATGTGTTAATACACAGTATTAGTGGCATGGGCAACAGTTCATTGGGTAACAGTTCAACTACATGTAAAATAATGAAATTAGAACACTTTCTAATACCATTCACACACACACAAATCAAAATGAATTAAAGATAAAAATGGAAGGCCAGAAACTATAAAACACTTAGAAGAAAACACAGACAGAACATTCTCTGACATAAATTACAGCAAGATCCTCTAAGCCCACCTCTTGGAGTAATGGAAATAAAAACAAAAATAAACAAATGGGACTTAAATAAACTTAAAACTTTTGCACAATGAAGGAAACTATAAGGAAGGTGAAAATGAAAAGACAACCCTGAGAATGGGAGAAAATAATAGCAAATGAAAAACTGACAAAGAATTAATCTCCAAAATACACAAGCAGCTCATGCAGCTCAATAGTAGAAAAAATGGAAAATCCAATCAAAAAGTGAGCAAAAGACCTAAACAAACATTTCTCCAAAGAAGACATACAGGCAGAAAAGATGCTCAACATCAGAGAAATACAAATGAAAACCACAGTGAAGTATCATCTCACACCAGTTAGAATGGACATAATCAAAAGTCTACAAATGCTACAAAGGGTGTGGAGAAAAGGGAACCCTCTAACACTGTTGGTGGGAATGCAAATTGGTACAGCTACTATGGAGAACAGTGTGGAGATTCCTTAAAAAACTGGATATAGAACTGCCATCAGTTCAGTTCAGTTACTCAGTAGTGTCTGACTCTGTGATCCCATGGATTGCAGCACACCAGATTTCCCTGTCCATTACCAATGCCTGGAGCTAGCTCAAGCTCATGTCCATTGAGTCAGTGATGCCATCCAACCATCTCATCCTCTGTCATCACCTTCTCCTCCTGCCTTCAATCTTTCCCAGAATCAGGGTCTTTTCCAATGAGTCAGTTCTTCGCATCAGGTGGCCAAAGTAATGGAGTTTCAGCTTCAGCATCAGTCTTTCCAAAGAATATTCAGGACTGATTTCCTTTAGAATTGGTTGGTTAGATCTCCTTCCAGTCCAAGGGACTCTCAAGAGTCTTCTCCAACACCACAATTCAAAAGCATCAATTCTTTGGCACTCAGCTTTCTTTATGGTCCAACTCTCACAATCATACATGACTACCGGAAAACTATAGCTTTGATTAGATGAATCTTTGTTGGCAAAGTATATCTGTGCTTTTTAATATGTTGTCTAGGTTGGTCATAACTTTTCTTTCAAGGAGCAAGCATCTTTTAATTTCATGGCTGCAGTCACCATCTGCAGTGATTTTGGAGCCAAGAAACTAAAGTTTATCACTGTTTCCATTGTTACCCTATCTATTTGTCATGAAGTGATGGGACCGGATGCCATGATCTTAGTTTTTTGAATGTTGAGTTTTAAGCCGGTTTTTTCACTCTCCTCTTTCATTTTCATCAGGAGGCTCTTTAGTTCATATTCAGTTTTTGCCATAAGGGTGGTGTCATCTATATATCTGAGGTTATTGATATTTCTCCTGGCAATCTTGATTCCAGCTTGTGCTTCATCCAGCCCAGCATTTCACATCATGTACTCTGCATATAAGTTATATAAGCAGAGTGACAATATACAGCCTTGACATACTCCTTTCCAACTTGGAACCAGACCATTTAGCCATGTCCAGTTCTAACTGTTGCTTCTTGAGCTGCATACAGATTTCTCAGGAGGCAGGTAAGGTTGTCTGGTATTCCCATCCCTGTAAGGATTTTCTAGTTTGTTGTGATCCACACAGTCAAAGGCTTTGACAAAGTCAATACAACAGGAGTAGATATTTTTTGGAACTCTTTTGCTTTTTTGATGAAACAATGGATGTTGGCAATTTGATCTCTGGTTTCTCTGCCTTTTCTAAATGCAGATTGAACATCTGGAAGTTCTCAGGTCACGTGCTGTTGAAGCCTGGCTTGGAGAATTTTGAGCATTACTTTTCTAGCTTGTGAGATGAGTGCAATTGGGCAGGAGCGTGAAGTTTCTTTGGTATTGCCTTTTTTGGGATTGGAATGAAAACCGACATTTTCCAGTCCTGTGGCCACTGCTGAGTTTTCCAAATTTGCTGGCATATTGAGGGGCAGCCCTTTAACAGCATCATCTTTTAGGATTTGAAATAGCTCAGCTGAAATTCCATCACCTCCACTAAGCTTGTTGTAGTGATGTTTCCTAAGGCCCACTTGACTTCATATTTTGGAATTCTGGCTCTAGGTGAGTGATCATACCATCGTGGTTATCTGGGTCATGAAGATTTTCTTTGTATAGTTCTCTTGCCACCTCTTTTTAATACCTTCTGCTTCTGTTAGGTCCATACCATTTCTGTCCTTTATTGTGCCCATCTTTGCATGAAATGTTTCCTTTGTATCTCTAATTTTCTTGAAGAATAGATCTCTATTCTTTCCCATTCTATTGTTTTCCTCTCTTTCTTTTCATTGATCACTGAGGAAGGCTTTCTTATCTCTCCTTGCTATTCTTTGGAATTTTCTTAAAACCTAGCAATCCCACTGTGGAGCATACAACGTGAGGAAACCAGAATTGAAAGAGACATGTACCCCGATGCTCATTGGAGCACTATTTACAATAGCTAGGACATGGAAGCAACCTAGATGCCCATTGGCTGAAGAATGGATAAGGAATTTGTGGTACATATACACAATGAAATATTACTCAGCTATAAAAAAAAGAACACATTTGAGTCAGTTTTAATGAGGTGGATGAACATGGAACCTATTTCACAGAATGAAGTAAGTCAGAAAGATAAAGACAAATACTCCTTTTCTAATTTGTATTGCTTGTATTTATTTTTCTTCTTTGATTGCCTTGTCTAGGACTTCCAGTATTATGTTGAATATAGTGCTGAGAGTGAACATCCTTGTCTTATTCCTGATGTTAGAGAAAATACTTTCAGTTTTTCACCACGGGGAATGATGTTTGCTGTGCATTTGTCCTGTATATCTCTTATTATGTTTAGCTAAGTTCCCTCCAAACCCACTTGCTAGAGAGATTTTTATCATTAATGAGCTTTGAATTTTGTCAAAAGCTTTTTCTGCATCTATTGAGTGTTTTTTTTAATTTTTAAATTTGTTAATATGGTGTATCACATTGATTCATTTGCATATATTAAAAAATACTTGCATTCTTAAGATCAAGTCCACTTGATTATGGTGTATGATCTTTTTCAAGTGCTGTTGGATTCTATTTGCTACTTTTTGTTGAAAATTTTTGCATCTATATTAATCAGTGATATTAGCCTATTCTTTTTAGTAGTATATTTGTCTGATTTTTGGTCTCATGGTGGTATTGGCCTTGTAGAATGATCCTGTTAATATTACTTCCTACAATTTTTTGGAAGAGCTTCAAAGGACAGGTGTTAATTCTTCTGTGAAACAATCTTGACTACTTTTGTTTGTTGGAAGAAGTTTAATCACATTTTCCATTTCTATACCTATTATTGATCTGTTCTATTGATATTTTCTATTTCATCCTTGTTCAATCTTAGAAGGTGTATCTTTCTAAGAATTTGTCCATTTATCCTAGGTTGTCCATTTTATTTTCATATAGTTGCTGGTAGTAATTGCTTATGATCTTTGGTATTTCTGTGGTATCTCTTATAACTTCTTTTCCATTTCTAATTTCATTGATTTGAATCCTCTCCCTTTTTTTTTTCTTTCTAAAGGTTCCTCAATTTTGTTTATCTTTTCCAAGAACCAGCTTTTACTTTCATTGATCTTCACTATTGTTTTCATCATCTCTATTTCATTTATTTCTGTTGAAATCTTTATGATTTCTTTCCTTCTGCTAACTTGGGGTTTTGTACATTCTTATTTCTCTAGTTGCTTTAGATGTAAGCTCAGGTTATTTATTTGAGATTTTTCTTATTTCCTGATAAGGTTGTATTGCCATGAACTTCCCTCTTAGAACTGCTTTTGTTGTGTCCCAAAGGATTTGGATAACTGTGCTTTTGTTGTCACTTGTCTCTAGATATTTTTAATTTCCTCTTTGATTTCTTCAGTGATCCATTGATTATTTAGTAAAATATTATTTTCTATTCATGTGTTTGTGTTTTTTACAGATTTCTTCCCCCTGTAATTGATTTCTAATCTCATGCATTGTGGTCAAAAAAGATGCTTGTAATGACTTCAATTTTCTTAAATTTATTACACTTGATTTATGACCCAAGATGTGATTTATCCTGAAGATTGTTTCTTGTGCAGTTGAGAAGAAAGTGTATCCTTCTGTTTACAGATAGAATATCCTATAAATATCAACAAGTCTATCTGGTCTAATATTTAACTGAAGGCTTGTGTCTCCTCATTAAATTTTTGTCTGGATGATCTGTCCATTAGTATAAATGGGGTGTTAAAGTGTCCCACTATTATTGTGTTACTGTTGCTTTTCCCTTTTACGGCTGTTAGCATTTGCCTTAAAAGGGAAAAGCAACAGTAACACAACAATAGTGGGGTATTAGCATTTGCCTTACGAGAAGGCAATGGCAACCCACTCCATTACTCTTGCCTGGAAAATCCCATGGATGGAGGAGCCTGGTAGGCTGCAGTCCATGGGGTTGCAAAGAGTCGGACAAGACTGAGCGACTACACTTTCACTTTTCACTTTCTTGCATTGGAGAAGGAAATGGCAACCCACTCCAGTGTTCTTGCCTGGAGAATCCCAGGGACAGGGGAGACTGGTGGGCTGCCGTCTATGAAGCCGCACAGAGTCGGACACGACTGAAGCGACGCAGCAGCAGCAGCATTTGCCTTATATAGTGAGATGCTCCTATGTTGGATGCATGTATGTATATTTGTTGTTGCTGTTTAGTTACTAAGTTATGTCCAACTCTTTTGCAACCCTATGGACCATAACCTGCCAGGCTCCTCTATCCATGGGATTTTCCAGGCAAGAATACTGAAACAGGTTGCCATTTTCTTCTTTAGGGGATCTTCCCTACCAAGGATTGAACCTATGTCTCCTGTCATGGCTGATAGATTCTTTAACAGTGAGCTGCATATTTATTTACAATTGCTGTATCTTCTTCTTGTGTTCCCTTGCTCATTATATAGTGTCAATCCTTTTCTCTGGTAACAGTCTTTATCTTAAAGTTTCTTTTGTCTGATATGAGTAATGTTGCTCCAGGTTTTGTTTTGTTTTTTTAATTTCCAATTTCATGGAATATCTTTACCTGTCCCCTCAATTTCAGTCTGTATGTGTCCCTAAAACTGAAGTAGGTCTCTTCTAGGCAGCATATACACAACTTTTGCTTTTGTATCCGTTCAGCTAGTCTCTGTCATTTGGTTGGGATACTTAATTCATTCACATTTAAGGTAATTATCAATATGCAAGTTCCTATTACAATTTTCTCAATTGTTTTATGTTTGTTTTTGTAGGTCTTTTCTCTTACCTTCCTATTTGTGTTCTTCTCTTAGGTTTTCCTTTATTGTGCCCATCTTTGCATGAAATGTTCCCTTGGTATCTCTAATTTTCTTGAAGAGATCTCTAGTCTTTGCCATTCTGTTGTTTTCCTCTATTTCTTTGCACTGATCACTGAGAAAGGCTTTCTTATCTCTTCTTGCTATTCTTTGGAACTCTGGATTCAGATGGGTATATCTTTCCTTTCCTCCTTTGCCTTTCACTTCTCTTCTTTTCACAGCTATTTGTAAGGCCTCCTTAGACAACCATTTTGCCTTTTTGCATTTCTTTTTCTTAGGGATGGTCTTGATTCCTGCCTCCTGTACAATGTCACAAACTTCTGTCCACAGTTCTTCAGGCACTCTATCAGATCTAATCCCTTGAACCTATTTGTCACTTCTGCTGTATAATTGTAAGGGATTTGATTTAGGTTATACCTGAATGGTCTAGTGGTTTTCCCTACTTTCTTCAATTTAAGTCTGAATTTGGCAATAACAAGTTCATGGTCTGAGATCCGACCAGTCCATCCTAAAGGAAATCAGTTCTGAATATTCACTGGAAGGACTGATGCTGAAGCTGAAACTCCAATAGTATACTTTGGCCATCTGGTGTGAAGAACTGACTCATTTGAAAAGACCCTGATGCTGGAAAAGATTGAAGGCAGGAGGAGAAGGGGACAACAGAGGATGAGATGGTTGGACGGCATCACCAACTCAATGGACATGAGTTTGAATAAACTCTGGGAGTTGGTGACAAACAGGGAGGCCTGGTGCACTGCAGCCCATGGGGTCGCAAAGAGTCAGACATGACCAAGCGACTGAAATGACTGATTGACTGACTGACTTATGTTTTCTACCTAGATAAGTCCATTTAGCATTTGTTGTAAAACTGGTTTGATGATGCCAAATTCTCTTAGCTTTTGCTTGTCTATGAAGTTTTTGATTTCTCCATCAAATCCAAATCTACTAGAAGCCTTGCTAAGTAGAATATTCTTGGTCTTAAGTTTTTCACATTTATCACTAGGTATATCCTGCCATTCCCTTCTGGCCTGCTAAATTCCTGCTGAAGTATCAGCTGATAACCTTATGAGGCTTCCCTTGTATGTTATTTGTTGCTTTCCCCTTGCTGATTTTAATTTTTTTATATTTAATTTTTGTTAGTTTAATATGCATCTCAGTGTGTTTCTCCTTGGGTTTATCCTGTATGGTACTCTCTGTGCTTCCTGGAGGTGGGTGTTAATTTTCTTTTCCATGTCCGGCAAGTTTTTGACTATAATCTTTTCAAATATTCCATCTGCTCCTTTTTCTTACTCTTCTTCTTTCAAGACCCCCATAGTTTGAATGTTAGTGCTTTTAGTATTATTCCAGAGGTCTCTAAGACTGTCCTCTTTTCTTTATATGTTTTCTTCTTTGTTTAGTTCCATGCAGTAATTTCCACCATTCTATTTTCCAGCTCACATATCCATTCTTCTGATCCAGTTATTCAATTGATTCTTTTCAGAGTATTTTTTATCTTAGTTATTGTATTGTTCATCACAGTTTGTTTTTAAATTGGAGTTCTGTAGCTTTTCCAGGTCCTTGTTAATCATTTCTTGTATCGTCTCCATCTGTACCTCTATTCTATTTTCAACATCTTGGATCAAATTTACTATCATTACTCTGAATTATTTTTCAGGTAGATTTCCTAGCTCCTTTTCATTTAGTTGGTCTTGCGGATTTTTACACTTCTCCTTTGTCTGCCCCGTATTTCTTTGCCATCTCATTTTGTCTAATTTTCTGAGTTTTTTGCTTCTTTTCTGCAGTCTGCAGGGTCAAGTTGCTCCAGTTTCTACTGTCGGCCCCTTAGTGGGTGAGTACAATCGAGGGGTTTGTGTAGGCTTCCTGTTGGAAGGAACTAGTGCATGCCTTCTGGTAGGTAGAGCTGGGTCTTGTTTCTCTGGTGGGCAGGGCCATGTCAGGGGATGTGTTTTGGGGTGTTTGTGAGCTTAGTACTACTTTAGTTAGCTTGTATGCTGAAGGTGGGCTGTGTTCCTGTTATGCTGGTTGTTTGGCCTTAGGTGTTCTGGCGCTGGAGTTTGCAGACAGTTAGGTGCAACCAGATCTTGAGGCCAAGATGAGGACCTCTGAGAGAGGTCATGCCAATCAATACTCTCTGGAGCCATGAATTACCTGGTGGGTCCTGCAGCCAGGACTTTGCCCTTCACCACGGGGCCTCAGGTTAAACCCCTCAATGGGTAAGCAAGACCCTGCAAGTCATGCTGAGCCAACAAAAGGGAACAAATATAAATCAAGACAAGCAATAAAAATAAAACCAAGTAAAACAAAGACCACAAAGAAACAAGAAAACAAACAAACATACAAAGACCACAAGGCCAAAATAGAATAAAACCAACAAGAGCAAAAAACAAAATCCAAACAAACAACAACAAAAACCCAGAAAAAACAAACCTTATAAAACCCTGAAACACAAAGAAACAAAAGACAGAAACAGAACAAAAAGTGAAATAAAATAGAAACACAAAATATATGAAAAAATAGAAATAAGTAAAAAAATAAATAGAACAATAACAATAAGAGTGATCATTCCTTGGGGCCTCTGCTATCAATGCCCTTGCCCCCAAAGGGTTGTTGTTGTTCAAACCCTCAGTCATGTCTGACTCTTTGCCACCCATGGACTGCAAAACACCAGGCTTCCTTGTCCTTCACTGTTTCCCAGAGTTTGCTCAAACTCAGGTCCTTTGAACTGGTGATGCAATCCAACCATCTCATCTTCTGTCATCCCTTTCTCCTTTCCCTTTAATCTTCCCTAGCCTCAGGGTCTTTTCCAATGAATCAGGTCTTCACACCAGTGGCCAAAGTATTGGAGCTTCAGCTTCAGCATCAGTCCTTCTAAGGAATATTCAGAGTTGATTTCTTTTAGGATTGACTGGTTTGATCTCCTTGCTGTTCAAGGAACTCTCAAGAGTTTTCTCCAGCACCACAATTCAAAAGTATCAATTTTTCAATGCTCAGCCTTTGTTATGGTCCAACTCTCACATTCATACATAAGTACTGGAAAAATGATAGCTTTGACTACATGGGCCTTTGTTGGCAATGTAATGTCTCTACTTTTTAATACAGTGTCTAGGTTTGTCATAGCTTTTCTTCCAAGGAGCAAGTGTATTTTAATTTCATGGCTGTAGTCACTGTCCACAGTGATTTTGGAGCCGAAGAAAATAGTCTGTCACTGTTTCCATTGTTTCTCCATCTATTTGCCGTGAAGTAATGGGACCAGTTGCCATAATCTTAGTTCTCTGAATGTTGAGTTTTAAACCAGCCTTTTCACTCTCCTCTTTCACATTCATCAAGAGGCACTTTAGTTCCTCTTTGCTTTCTGCCATAACGATGGTGTCATCTGCATATATGAGGTTATTGGTATTTCTCCCAGCAATCTTTATTCCAGCTTGTGCTTCATCCAGTCAGGCATTTCACATGATATACACTGTATATAAGTTGAATTAGCAGGGTGACAATATACAGCCTTGATGTACTCCTTTCCCAATTTTGAGCCAGGTGAGTGAGCCACAGCCAAACTCCACCCTCGTAAGAGGCCCTCCAAGACCTCTTTGTAGGTCTAGACCATGGACCAGTACCAGTCTGTGACCTGTTAGGAAGCAGGATGCATAGAAATAGGTAAGAGGTGGGTGAGTGTGTGAAGCTTCATCTTCAACTCCCCATTACTTGCATTACTGCCTGCACCATCCTCCTACCCCCAAAACACTGTCTTCCTCAATACTGTTCTCTGCTTCCAAAAAGTTTGGGGCCTGCTGCTATTTGGGGCAGCTCAGACTCTGATCTAGACCAACTCCCACATGTATGTGTCCACAAAGACTACAGCTACTAAAGCTAGACCCATATCTGATGTGAGAGCACTCATTTTCCATTCAGATGTCAATAGGTGTTATATTTTAAAAAATGAATCATGGGTGTTTAATCTGTGACTTTCACAGCTGTATGGAGAGATTTTAATTCTGCTTCCTTAATCACACAGCCCCAAGAGCTCAGCTTTGGTTTTGGTCACACCTCTGCATGTGGGTCACCCTCCAACATCTGCACCCCACCTAGGTGAGAGGGGGTGATGAAGGCTGTGACTAACTGAGGCTTACTTGTTTTCTTGCTTGGGTCAGAACCCCCTCTACTGCCTACAGTGGCAGAGTCTGGCAGGAGGTGGTGGTGGACTGGAGCATGGGGGCTTGCTCAAGCATGAGAGTGACATGGTAGCAACTCCTGGGGCATGTGCTCACTCTGGCAGGAGCCCTACTCAGTGCCTGCAGAGGCAAGGACTGGTGTATGGGGAGAGAGGCCACAATGGCTGCCCTTTCTGTATGTGCCACTCAACAATGGTGCCTTGCTTCCACGGGAGTCTGAGCTTCCTCCAGAAGCATTCCCAGCTGCATAGGTCCTCACTCCAATCCCTTCAGACTGTCTCCATGCAGCCGGCAGCAGTCCTCTCCCTAGATCTGCTCTCCAAATGCCATGTTTCAGCATCCATTCCCCACCAGCACCGGTGGATACCTGTCTCAGGCAGGGGCGTGAAATGCTGTGGCACATACCATTTGGGTGAGTCTCACTCTGACCTGTCTGACATGGGCTTGCTGCTGCACTCTCCTCTGGTAGCCCCTGAATCTCCCCTTCTATTTCATCTGATCTTGCCTCTAGTGAGGGGGCTTTCTTATGGGCAGTAACCTCATCTCCTTCAGCAACCCCAAGGAGTGCATGTCCCACTCTATTTCTTCTTTACCTTGTTTTCCTCTTTTTCATCCTACCAGGTTATTAGGGGATCTTTCCCGGTTGTTAGGTGTCTGAGGTCCTCTAAAAATGTTCAGTAGGTACTCTGTGCAAATTATTTCACTTGTAGGTGTATTCTTGATGTATTAGTGGAGAGAGGCGAACCCCAGATCCTCCTATTTTGCCATCTTGACCCAAAATCTTCTGTAACTTTGTAGAAAGTTTCAAGATCAAGAAACATAGAATTCCAACTTTATTCTTTTTTTTTTAATTTTACTTTATTTTACTTTACAATACTGTATTGGTTTTGCTTTTTCTACATTGTTCTGTTCATTTTGTGTGCTAAGTCATTTCAGTCATATCCAACTCTTTGTGACCCTATGGACTGTAGCCTGTTAGGCTCCTTTGTCCATGGGATTCTCCAGGCAAGAATATTGAATTGAGTTGCATTCTCCAGGGGATCTTCCAGACTCAAGGACTAAACCCACGTCTCCAACATTGCTGGCGGATTCTTTACCATGTAAACCACCAGGAAAGCCCTGAGCCCATTCTAATTCCACATGAATTTTAGGATTTTTTTCATTTCTGTGAAAAAGGATGCTGGAATTGTGTAGAGTTTGTGTTGAATCAATCTGTAGACTGTTTTACATAGTATTTATCTTAACATTGTTAAGTCTTCTAATCTATGAAGATAGATATTTTCCCATTTATATAGGTTTTGTTTAACTTTTCCCAGCAAAGTTTTATAGTTCTCAGCACAAGTTTTCATATCCTTGGTTGGAATTTTTCCTAGGTATTTAATTATTTCAGATGCTATTACAAATGAAAGTGCTTTCTTTAATTCATTTTCAAATTTTTTATCACTGGTGTACAGAAACAAAATTGATTTTTATGTGTTAATCCTGTAATCTGAAAGTTTGCTAGTTTTTTCATTAGCTATAGTAACCATCCTGATGGTTCTTTGGGCTTTTCCCTATATAAATCATTCTATCTGTGAAAAGAGACAGTTTTAATTCTCTCCAACTTAAATATTTTAAAATTTTTATTTCTCATCCAATTTCTCTGGCTACAATTACAACTCAATGTTGAATAGCCATGGTGAAAGGGAGCATTCTTATCTTATTTATGATTTTAGAAGGAAAACTTTCAGTCTTTCATCATTGAGTGTACCTGCAGTTTTTACATAAATACTCTTTGTCATTCTGAGAAAATCCTAATTATCTGGGTGTATTTCCATAAAAGCACACTGAATTTTGTCAAATGTCTTTTATGAATCAGTTGGGATAATCATGTGGGATTTTTTCCCATTATTTTGACAATGAATGATTTGATTTTGTTTTGTTGAAATTTCCTTGCATTTCAGGTGTAATTTCACTTGGTCATGGTGTAATCATTTAAATTGCTATTGGTTTTGTTTGCTACTGCTTTGCCAGAGACTTTTGCACATATATTCACAAAAGGTATTTGTTTCTAATTATCTCTTCTTGTGATACCTTTATCTGCCTTTGCTATAGGAAAATGATTTCCTCATAAAATGAGTTAGGAATTGTTCTCTCATATTCTATTTTTAAAGAGTTTTAGGGAAATTCATGTTACTTATAAAGTTTGATGGAACTTACCAGTTAAACCATCTGATCCTGGGCTTCTCTTTGTTGTGAGATTTTTCATTCTTCTTTTAATCTCTTTATTTGTTAGAGGTCTACTGAGATTTTCTAATTCTTCTTCAGTCAGTTTAGATTATTTTTGTGCTCTTATAAGTTTTTCCATTTCATCTCAGTTATCTAATTTATGATGTGCAATCTTTCAGTCTTGTACAACTTTTTATTCTGGAAAATCAAACGTAAATTCCTCACATTCATTTCTGATTGCAGTTATTTCCTTCTCTCTTTTTCCTTAGACAATTTAGCTGAAGTTCTTAAATTTTGTTGCTCTTTTCAACGAATTTCCTTTTAGTTTCACTGTTTCTTTTATCTCCAATCTTTATTATTTTCTTCCTTCTGCTGCCTTTGGCTTTAGTTTTCTCTTATTTTACTCATTTCTCAAGGTGTAAAGTTACAAAAGAAAAATAGAATAATCTTGATTTCATATTTCTTTACCTAGTTACCTTTACTGAAGATCTTTATTTCTTCATACAACTTCAAGTTATGTTATAGCATAATTTTATTTCATCCAAAATGACTCCTTTTAACATTTCTTGTAATACAAGTTGAGTGGTAGTGTACCTACCTGCCTTTTTATAAAATCTGGGAGGTTCTTATTTTCTCTACATTTTTAAAGGACAGATTTGCTGGATATAGAATTCTTGATAGATAAAGTTTCTGTTTTTTTTTTTTTTTAATTCCACAGTTTTCTGTTTTCCATGGTTTTTAATGGGAAATCCACAATTTTATCAAGAACTCTTTGAACTTGGTGAGTTAATTCTTTCATGATGTTTTCAAGGTCTTCCTTTTTGTCTTTCTAGACTGATTACAATGTGTCTTCATGAGGATCTCTAAATTCATTCTAAATGGAGTCTGCTGAATTTCTTGTATTTGTAGATTCATATCTTTTATCAAATTTGGGATGTTTTTAACTATTTTTTCTTGAAATATTGTTTTTGCCTCCTTTTCTCTTTTTTCTCCTCTGGGACAATATATATGTATGGTCTCCCTGATGGTGTCTCAGGGATCCCTTAGACTTTATTCACTTTTCTTCACTATTTTTTCTGTCTTTTCCTTAGACTTAACTGTCCTGTCTCTAAGTTCACAGAATTGGCCTGATTAAATCTGTTTTGAAACTTTCCAGTGAATTTTTTTTATTTCATTTATTATGATTTTAATTTGTTTGGTTCACCATAATTTCTTCTTATTTTGCTCAAAGACTACCTCTTAATCTCCTCTCATTTTAAGCAAATGTATAATAAGACTTTGAGTATCAGAATACTGAATTTATAATGACTGAATATTATTTTGCATTTTGGCATTCTTTAAATTGTGTATAACTCTCCTCAGAGAATATTAATAAGCAGGTCATTGTCCCTGAGAAAACAAATGGTCCTATAAAGTTATAGTGCTATTCTTACAATGAAACTGAATAGAAATCATGCTAAACCAACTTTCCTAGAAATATTTCTTAGAGTACACCTTATTACTATAGGAAGTCAGGTTAGTATCTATTTTTATAATCATTTTGTGTCACATGTCATATGTAGGCATACTGAGTAAGAGCTCTTAGATATTTCACGAGGGTATTCTAATAAAAATATAATATTGTAGGGGCTTTTAGAACTGCCTTGAATGGGACATGAACATATTCTGTACTTCATACCAGTAGTGATTAAGCAGAGAAGTTGTCCCAGAGTATAATTACATTTAAACAACTGAACTATGAACTGAGATCAATTTTAGTACAAAATAAATTTTTAAAAAATGATCACAAAAAATCCTAGAAAGTCTTCGAACATTTGGTTAAGTAGAAATTACAAGAAAAATTATAAAACATTTCTAACTCAATGATACTGAAAATACAACATGTCTAAATGTGTGGGATACAACTAAATTAGTACTTAGAAGAAACTTTATAGCTTTAAGTGCTCATATATTATTCCAAAGGAGAGAGGTTTAAAATCATGTAATAATTGATCTTACAAAGGTAGAATAAGCCTAACCAATTTCATCCAAGGTAACAGAAAAAAAGGAAAATAAATATAAGAACAGAAATTAATAAAGCAGGATATAAAAATACACAACATTAATAAAACCAAAAAGCAACACTTTGAAAAGAAAAAAAAAGTGGCAAATATTGATTGGACAGAAAGGGTAGGAGAGTGTGAATGAATACAGAATACTAGGAATGAATGAGCAGTTATCAATAGTTAGAATAGACCTTAAAGAATCATAAGGAAATGTTATGAATAACTTTATGTCAATAGTTTTAGATACTTAGATGAAATGCAAAAGTTCTTTGAAAAAGATGACCTCTCAAAAATTCTGAAAGGAAGTATAAGAAATCTTAATAGCCCTGTCTCAAGAAGAAAATAAATTTATAATTAACAACAAAACTTCCCACAAAGAAAACTCCAAGTGTGAGATGAGACCTTTCACTGGTGAGCTCTTCTTTCCTTAAGAAAGGAAAAATATCCATTTTAGAAAAAATCCATTTTTCAGGACTATAATATAAAGGAACTGAATTTCTACCAACAACTCAAATAAGCAAGGAAACAAATTCTCCCCTAAACCTTCCAAAAGTGGGCACAGTCTTGCAGATAGTTTGATTTTACCCAACGAGACTTATTTGTTTAAAAGCTGTAAGATAATAAATCTGCACAATTCACTAATTTTGTGGTAACTTACTTCAGTAGCAATACAAAACAAATACAGACTAATTAATAGCAATGTGATTAAGTATCCTCCTATATGTTTCTTAGTCTGCTATTCAGAAATCAATAATTTCTCATATGGCTTAATGTTCCCCCTTGAATAAGTGTGCAGTGAATATTATAATAGATCTTCAGCTAGCTCAGGGAATTAATTATTTCATGGGAGGGCATGATTTAAGGTCAACAATGGATTGGAAGCTTATTCTTCTCAGTCTCTGCAAATCCAAGGATAGCTGGATTACTTAAAACAGATCACAATAATGTTTGTAGAGTGATTTAATAAAGGCATGCCAATAGTCTATCTCCTAAGAAATTCCTGTTTGATATCTTTGCCAATCCAGTCAATTTCTCCTTAATCTCAAAATCAAGAGGAAAATAAATAGATAAATATTCTGCAAATGCCATGCAAAATAACCCTGCAGGAAGAGGATTGGGTTAGCGAAAATATCAGTGTCATAATTTGTTTTGCAAATCACAACATGATTCTTATAATTTTAGTGACACTTAATATGGTTATTAACACTAGCATAAAACTTCCCCAGAAACCCCGAAGCAAACAATTTTGCAATGTTTGATTCTTCAAGCCAATTTCTCTTGAACTATTCCTGTGGAAAAGGGGAAATTGCTTTAAGTCCTTACCCTGAATTGAGGTTATAAATAAATCTGCTACCGCACCAACAATCCCTGCACAGTAGTTAAATATGACGAGCTTGGTGTAGGCACTGGTATGACTAGAAAACAGGAAACTTATCAGGTACATGAAGGGGATGACAGACCAGCCAAACACGATGAAGATGAGCAATGTATCCAGAAGGCGGTAATCCGTGACCAATATTTTCAAGTCAGAGAACATGAACACCACCTGAGATACAGAATACAGAAATGAAGTCAAACTGAAGAAAACTATGCAATATAATACATGAGAACACAAGTCAATAAACTCAGAGAAGGATAAATCTTTCTTTGTTAGAATATTTTATATGAATCAAATAATTTGATCTGTGATCATGGCTGTGAGGTACTTTCACGTTTTCCTTATCAGTGAGAAGAACCCCTTTACTTTACTTTCTACTAGTTTTTTCTATTTGGAACAGTTTCATTTTGTTCTTGAACAAGATCAAAGTATATTCTTTCTGCCTCGTCACCCAACCCCCGAAAAACTCACTCTCTATATTTCCAGAAATTATATTCCTAGTAAGAAAACTTTTGTTAAGGTTTTCATTCTGGCAGCTGTAAGCTGTGATGTTAAGGGACCTACTTTTCACAATTCTCTGTTTTTAGATTCTGCCTCTTGACGCTACTGTATTTCTAACCCTCCTCTTCCTATCTCAGCCACTCAGTTGAGAAGCAAACAAGGAAGCCCAAAGTTATAGGGGATCTAAGTAAGGAAAGAGAGAACCTACAGAATTATTAAGGAAAATAAGTTTCCAGAGGTCTGCATCTTGTAAGTTATTAATTGTGGTTTTGCCAAATATTCTAGGGTTATCTATTGTGAACTATAAGTGATTACGTAACAGGATACTTGAGAAGTGAACAGCATTGTTATGTTGATAAGATCTACTATGTGATTGGTAGCAAGTTTTCAATGGTAATGGAAAAAGCAACAAAAAAGCGAATATAACATTAGTGAAAATATTTGGGTATTATGGACATGACTACTTTGTTTCTACCAGAGCAGACTTTCAAGAGAAATAGAATGAATTCAATTGCTTGCACATGTTGTGGCATGTATGATAATTTCAGTACTTTCAAAGATTGAATAATATTCCATTGTATGCATATATCATATTTATTTATCCATGTTTTCATCAGTGAACACTTGAGTTGGTTCTACTAGTTGGCTATTGTGAAAAATGTTGCTATGAACAATGATATACAAATGTTTCTGCTTTCAATTCTTTTGGAATTCCACTGTTAGTGAAAATGCTAACTCATATGGTAATGCTGTTTAGTTTTTTGAGGACGTGTGAAGCTGTTTTCCACAGCAGCTTCAAGAGTCGGACACGACTGAGCGACTTCATTTCACTTCATCATTTTAGAATCCCACAATTAGTGCACAGTGTTCCAGTTTCTCCACATCCTTCCTAATAGTTGTCATTTTCTCTTTTTGATAGTAGTCATCTGAATAGGTATAAAGGAGTGTCTCATTACTGTTTTTGGTTTGCACTTCCTTAAAGATTACTGATGTCAAGCATCTTTACATGCTCTTATCGGCCTTCTTTGGAGAAATGTCTACTCAAGCTCTAGCTCATTTTTGAATTGAGTTTGTTGGAGTTATTGTTAATTTGGGGGAATTCCTTATATATTCTGGGTATTAATACCTTAGCAGGTATAAAATGTTAAATATTTTCTTCCATATTGTGGATTGCCTTTTCACTCTGTTGACAATGCCCTTCGATTTATGTGTTTTCTTAGTTTTCATGAAGTCCAATTAACTTATCTTTTTCTTTCTTCTGCTTGTGCTTTTGCTATCACATCCAAGAAACCACTGCCAATCTGATGTTATAAAATTTTTCCCCTTTGTTTTCTTTTAAAAATCTTACAGTATTAGCTCTTACATTTAAAACTTTATCCATTTAAAATTTTCCCCCCAGATTAATACCAGTTTAATACCAATAGTGTAGAAAAAATTTGTTACAGTATAGCTCTGCTCCCTACCCCCTTGCCTGTGCTATTACTGTCATACAAATACATCTTTATACAGTATAAGATAAGGATCCAATTTCATTCTTTTATATGTGAATATGCAGTTTTCCCACCATCATTTGTTGAAAGGCTCTTCTGCACCCATTGAATAGTCTTGGAACTCTTGTCAGAAATCATTTGATCATATATGAAAGAGTTTATTTCTGGGTTTTATTTCTGTCCCATTGGTTACTAGTGGTTCTGACCCACTAGTACCAGATTCTTTTGATTACAGTAGCTTTCTAGTAAGTTTTGAAATTAGGAAGAGTGAGTACTACAATTTTGTTCTTCTTTTTCAAAATTGTTTTAGCTATTTAGGGTGATTTTCTCCTTTTATCACTAGATACTACCCTTCTTTATCTCTTTCAACACTGTTGAACATAAAGTCTATTTTGTCTGATATTAGTATAGCTACTTCAGCTCCCTTTTGTTTACTATTTGCATGGAATATCTTTTTCCACTTTTTCACTTTCAGCTTTTTCTTTCTTTTATTCATTAGATCTAAATGAGTTTTTTTTAGACAACATATACTTAAATCATTTATCTTAATCAATTTTTCATACATGCTTTTTGATTGGGCAGTTTAATCCATCTAAAATTAAAATAATTATCGATAAGGGCTTACGTTTTTCATTTTGCTATTTTTTAAGTAACTCATTTTTGTCCCTCAGTTTCTCTGTTGCTGTCTTCTTTTTTATTCAGTTTTCTTCTATTGACATGTTTTGAATCCCTTGTCTTTTACTTTTGTGTGTATTCTATAGCTATTTCCTTTGTATCATTAGTTACATATAACATACTAAATTATAATAATCCAATTTGAATTGATACCATCCTAAGTTTAATAACACATAAAAGTTCTACTACTATACAACTCCTTCCAACTCTTTGTTATTCATATTACAACTTACATTTTTATACATTGTAAACCACTAATATGGATTTGTAACTATTTTTATACATTTGTCTTTTAAAACCTGTAGAAAAGTGGAGCGGCAAACAAAAATTTTATTCAGTGTTATGGGTGAATGCTATGTCTCCCCACCTCATATTGCCAGCTTATATCTTGAAGCCCTAAGTCCCAATGTGATTGTATTTGGGATGTAATTAGATTTAGATGAGGTCATGAGTGTGGGGCTTCCATGATGGGATAATGTCCTTAGAAGAAGAAGAAAGATGAGAGATCGCTCTCTCTCTCCCTCCCATGTATGGATGTAGTGAGAAGGTGGCCATCTGCAAGCCATGAAGAGAGTTCTCACTAGGAAACCAATCAGTACCTTGATCTTGGAGTTCCTAGTTGTCCCTCAGCTTTCATTTATCTGAAAATGTTTTAACTTCTTCCTTGTTTTACAAAAACAGCTTGCTGGATATAGAATTCTTCAGTGACACTTTTTCTCTTATTTTCAATGGGTCATCCCACTGCTTTCTGGCCTCTAAAATCTTTACTAAGAAACTGATTAGTAATATTATTTATTAATATTATTCAGGATTATTTACACACAGGGAGTTACTTCTCACTTGGAATATCCTCTCCTTGTCTTTGAATTTCAGCAGTTTAATTATCATGTTTCTCAGTATGGGTCTTGTTTGATTATTTCTTACATGCTATTTTTTGAGATTCTTGGGGTTTTAGATTCATGTCCTTCATCAAATTTGAGAAGTTTTCAGACATTATTTCTTTAAATATCTTTTCACCTGTTCTTTCTCTCTTTTCTCCCTGGGACTCCTGTTATGTGTAATTGATCCAGTTGATGGAACTCCACAATTCTCTGAGGCCTGTTTTACTTTTTGCCATTATTTTTTCCTCCTGCTCTTTTGACTTGGTAATTTCAGTTTTCTTAAAGCTTGCTAATTCTTCATCCTGCTTGTTCAATCTTCTGTTGAAATCCTTCAGGGTTTTTCTCAACCAGTTATTATATATTTTAGCTCCAGAATTTATTTGGTTTATTATTACAGTTTCTGTTTGTTATTATTTTTATTTTGCTCATATATCACGGTCCTAATTTTCTTTGGTTCTTTGTATTTTTCTTTAGCTCTTTGAGCATATTTAATACAGTTTTTAATACTTATTATTTATTTGGCTCTGTTGTGTCATGCAGAGTCTTTTGTTGTGGTGCATGGACTCTCTGGTTGTGCATGGGCTCAGTAGTTGCAACACATACTTTGTTCCACAGCATGTGGGATCTTAGTTCCCCAACCAGGGATTGAACCTGCATCCCCTGCATTGCAAGGCAGATTCTTAATCACTGGACCACCAGGGAAATCCCAATACATTTTTAAAAATTGAAATATAGTTGATTTACAATGCTGTGTTAATTTCTGCTATACAGCAGGGTAATTCAGTGATACATAAATGTATGTACTTTTCAATATTCTTTTTCATTATGGTTTATTACAAGATATTGAATATAGTTCCCTGTGCTATACAGTAGGACTTTGTTGTTTATCCACTCTGTAGGCTGCATCTGCTAATTCCAAACTCCCAATCCATCCCTCCTTCATCCCTTTCCATCTGAGATCCAAGTTAGGCTAGACAGAGACCAAATCTTTTAACATTCTCAAGACAGGTCAGAATGTTGTAAATAAAGTATGTTCTACTTTCTTCACTTTGAGAGAGATAACTAGCAACTGGATTGCCATCTCCTATAGACCAAGATGACTCTGCAGGAGGAAGGGGCTGAGTCAAGGGCCAGTCAAAATGCAATAAAATTTCCTACTATTTTGAATGTGACTTTTCCTTTTTTTGGGCATTCTCCTAAAGAACAACTGCTATAGGTCTAAAACTGTTTCTCAGAGGTTGTGTAAGGTTATTTTAAACAATTAATTCTCACCAAACTTCCAATTCAGGAAGCTCTGAGCACTCCAAACAGGGTAAATGCCAAACCACCCCCCCCCCAAGTATAGCAATAAATATAGTAATAAGGATAAAAATCTAAGTGAAAATGAGAAATCTTTTTAAAAATCATGAGGAAAAATGATATATTACATTCCAAAGAGTAGTAGTGGTAAAAATACCAAAACTGACTTCTTAGAAACTGATGGAAGCAAGCCATGAGACATTGGAATATTATTAAAATATAGGAGGGGAAGTTCAGGAAAATATTCTTCAAAAGGTAAAGAAAATGAAATAATTTCCATGCAAATAAAATCTAAGCTTTTTTGTCATCATAACTTTCCTAAAGAAACTATCATAAAAAGTTCTTCAGGAAGAGAAAACTGATGTCATGTAAAATTTCAGAATAAAAATGCAAAGCAATAAAAAAAACTCTATGAACAAGCGTGACTACTTACTGCATAAAAAGTGATAATACTTTTTGGGTATGTAGAAATGAAAATGTCTTATTATAGTAATGCAAAAAGTCAGAGGGAGTCATTGAAATGATAAGGCTACGAGATCTTAGCACTGTTAGGGAAGTAGTAAAAGGAATAGCTTGTAATTAACCAAATGTGTGTGTTAATTTTTAAGGCAGTCACTAAAAGAAGCATTAACACAAGTTAATAGAGAGCAGAAAAAAGGGAGAAAGAGGAAATAAAAATAGATTATTTAAATAGGAAAAAAATAAGATGATGCCATAAGCCCAAACTTCTTAGAATGCACCAAGCTAGATTGTTAGCCTGAAAAAAAAAAACCCACAAACTTTATATAAATACTTTAAATACAAAGACCCAGAAAAATTGAATATAAAAAGATGGAAAAAAATATACCAAAAAAACAATGATCAAAGTGGCTATGCTATTGCCAAAAAAGTATAATTTAAGGCTAGGATATCAGTACATTGAAAAGGGGAAAATGACAGTGATAAAGGGGTTAACCCACCAGGAAAATACAAATCTAAATATGTATGCACACATCAATATACTCATTCCCCAAAGAAAATTACATGAAGCAAAATTTCAAACTATATCAAAATGTTACAGAAAATAAAAACAAGTAGGCAAATGAACTATGGTGTTGGAGAAGACTTTTGAGAGTCCCTTGGACTGCAAGGAGATCCAACCAGTCAATCCTAAAGGAAATCAGTTCTGAATATTCATTGGAAGGACTGATCTTGAGGCTGAAACTCCAATACTTTGGCCACCTGATGTGAAGAGCTGACTCAGTTGAAAAGACCCTGATGCTGGGAAAGATTGAAGGTGGGGGGAGAAAGGGACAACAGAGGATGAGATGGTTGGATGGCATCACTGGCTCAATGAACATGAGTCTGAGTAAACTCCAGGAGTTGGTGATGGACAGGGAAGCCTGGCATGCTGCAGTCCATGGGGTCGCAAATAGTCAGACATGAATAAGTGACTGAACTGAACTGACTGAAAATGTCAGTAACAGTAGTGAGAAGAGCAGCTCAATGAGCAAAATTGACTACATAGAATAATGCCCTCAATAACAGTGGGAGACAAAGTCTTTTTATTGAAGTGTAGTTCATTTACAATATTATGTTAGTTTCAAATGTACAGCACAGTGATTCAGTATTTTTGCAGATTGTACCCATTACAGATTATTACCATGCCTATAATTCCCTATGCTATACAGTATATCCTTGTTGTTTCTCTCATTTGTGAATAGCAGTTTGTATCTATTAAAATCTTAATGTTTCCTTCCCTTCTTATCTCTCCCCTTTGGAAATCACAAGTATATTTTCTTATCAAATACACATAAAATATTTATAAAAATTTACCACATGCTGGATCATGAAATATGACTCAATATATTTCAAATAATTGAAAATATTCATAAAATCTCCAAGAAAAGTGGTATTAAGCTATGAATATATTTTCAAACTGCTTAGAAATCAAATCATACATTTCTAGAAAACCTCACAGTTCAAAGGTATTTTAGAAATCAGAAAATATTTGGAAAGTAGTGATTTATAAAATAATATATTATAGCTGTGGAATGTAGCTAAAACAATCAGAAATTTTTTTAAATAAATAGATTAGAATTTGTGCAATGTATGCATAGGGTGAGGAGTAAGTATTGGTAGCGAATGGAGGAGGGAAATCATGGCTTATGAGGTAATATCTGCATTAGCTCCCCCAGTTAGTTCATGTAGTAACAAAAATAACTAGTGGCCTCAAAAAGTTGGTAAGTGGCTATCTGGCAAACCATGAGAGGAAGGTAGCATTGAGCCCCTTGGCTACAGTAGTGCATATGACAAAGAGAAAAACATCAGGTTTTTCTCTCTACCCTGGAGCTCTTCCATACCACCTTAACCTCTAATCCTTTTACTTTTTAATTTTTTTTTGTTGATTTTCTTTTTATTTTACTTTACAATTCTATATTGGTTTTGCCATACATTGACATGGATCCACCTAGCTCTTCCTCAGAACCAAAAGTTACAACATTCCAACTCTACAGCCAGTACATCTCTCTTAAAAGAAACAGATTTGTTTTAACTTTCATAGCAGTGGCTCATTGACCTTCTCATAGGATAGAAATATGGCTGTGGAGAAGACACCAGGTATAAAGAGAGAGGAAAGCAACAAGCATCAACAGACCAAAAATCCTCCTAATTTTGCTTTTAGTAATAAAAGTTTCAATAGCTCTTCATTATCTGTTTAACATTCAAATATCCAAAAACAGAAACATAAAATTTAAACAGTTGATGGCATAAACTTTAAAAATCTCTTGAGGGAAACTGTAAAAATTGAGCATAAGGATCTCTTTTATAATAAATAATTACAACAGATAATAAGATGGGAAAACACCAGGACCAGAAGGAAAAATTTTTAAGTATTTGTTTTGTTCAATATGGGACTGGTCTTCTAGTGTGCATACTATATCCTTCAATAATTGTAGAAGCTTTGGGCTGACTACATATGGGAGAGAAAGCACATAAGAAGCCAGATCAAGAGACACCTTTATGTTTCAGCAGACAGTAATATTTTATTAAAAAGTAATAGAAAATATAAAAATTTCACTATGAGATGCATTCCACAAAGTATTCTCTGACATAATGAGCCAAAGAATTTTTATCTTTCTTGAGAGATGTATATTTAAATTAATATTAGCCATATAAGAATCCTCTGGTGTTTAACAGAGAATGAACTCTTAAAATACTTGGTCTGACACTCACCAATAGTAAGCAGCAGGAAATGAAGAAGATGAGGAAGTCCCATAGTAGAGCAGAGAGCCAGAAATTAAGGGCATAAACCCCACTCAAAAACTGAATGTGCTTCGCCTTAGTGACTCTCTCACTCACTGTTAGGAGACAAAAGCCACTGACAAGAATACTCACACCAAAATACAAATTTAAGGCTACTTGTGTTCCTGTCATCACTCTACAAAAGAATGAATAAAGAGGACCCATTGGTAAAGCAATAAAGTGGGAAACATTAATTTCTAACAATAATTTTAATTATTAATTTATTATAAATTATATTATTATTAGCAGCTATTTTACTATTTTAATTCACTTTTAAATTAACTTTTAACAAAATACATAGTTGGAAAGGGAAGAAGGGATCTATTTAAAGTTTAAAGTTCAAGTTCAATGAAAAAAGTATACATACGAATACTCAGGTCCATCAAAAGCAGAACGTGCAGGCTGAGGTTTGTTGATGACTGTAATGGAAGCATCAGGGCCAGAAAGTGACATAAAAATAACATTGTCTAATACAGCCAGAGATAGTGATGATGAATGGTATGCCTCATTGTTGAACAAAAAGTTAACTATACTTTCATTTCCATTAACCTCAATGGAAAATGCAATAATGCATGAGTAAATGCATTTTTGATTACCCACCAAATAGGCCTTCAGATCACCTGGAATGAGAAGATAATACCAATCATGGGCTGAACATGCAATATAGATCATTAACTATGGATTTTAGAGAAGGCGAACAAAATAATTTTACTTGCCTAATATTTTTTTCCCATTCCTGCAATAGCTCTAACAAGCTTTGACCATTTAACTTAAGAAATTTATTCTTCAAAAAGTCTCCAAATAATAAATGCTGGAGGTGGTGGTTTAATCGCTAAGTCGTGTCCAACTCTTTGTGACCCCCTGGACTATAGCCTGCAAGGCTCCTCTGTCCATGGGATTCTCCAGGTAAGAATCCTGGAGTGGGTTGCTATTTCCTTCTCCAATAAATGCTGGAGAAGGTATGGATAAAAGGGAACCCTCTTACACTGTTGGTGGGAAAGTATATTGATGTAGCCATTATGGAATATAGTAAAGAAGTTCCTTTAAAAATTAAAAATAGAGTTGCCATACGATCCAGCAATTACACTCCTAGGCATATATTCAGAAAAGATGACAACTGTATTTTAAAAAGATAAATGCATCCTAATGTTCCAAAAACTAAGATCATGGCATCCAGTCCCATCACTTCATGGCAGATAGATGGGGAAACAGTGGAAACAGTGTCAGACTTTATTTTGGGGGGCTCCAAAATCACTGCAGATGGTGATTGCAGCCACGAAATTAGAAAACACTTGCTCCTTGGAAAGAAAGTTATGACTAACCTAGACAGCATATTAAAAAGCAGAGACATTACTTTGCCAACAAAGGTCTGTCTAGTCAAGGCTATGGTTTTTCCAGTGGTCAGGTATGGATGTGAGAGTTGGACTGTGAAGAAAGCTGAGTGCTGAAGAATTGATGCTTTTGAACTGTGGTGCTGGAGAAGACTCTTGAGAGGCCCTTGGACTGCAAGGAGATCCAACCAGTCCATCCTAAAGGAGACCCATCCTGGGTGTTCATTGGAAGGACTGATGTTGATGCTGAAACTGCAATACTTCGGCCACCTCATGCGAAGAGCTGACTCATTGGAAAAGACCCTGATGCTGGGAAAGATTGAGGGCAGGAGAAGGGGACGACAGAGGATGAGCTGGTTGGATGGCATCATCGACTGGATGGACACGGATTTGGGTGGACTCCAGGAAGTGGTGAGGGACAGGGAGGCCTGGCATGCTGTGGTTGATGGGGTAGCAAAGAGTTGGACACGGCTGAGTGATTGAACTGAACTGAATGTAAATAGCACTGCTATTCATAATAGCCAAGGCACAGAAGAAACCTAAGTGTCCATCAACAAATAAATGGATAAAGAATATTAATCCTTTATCATTCAGCCATAAAAAGAATGAAATAATGCCATTTACAGCAACATGGATGGACCTAGTGATTATCATACTAAATGAAGTCAGACAAAAGTAAATACTATGATATCACTTATATACAAAATCTAAAAAATACTACAAAAGAACTTGCAAAACAGAAACAGACACATAAACAAACAAACAAAACAACCAAAAAATGTATGGCTACCAAAGAAGAAAGGGGGGAGGAATAAACTAGGAGTATGCGATTAAGAGATACACACCTTGAAATGTTAAAAAGAAAAAAAACAAAGATATGGCACAGAAAAATATATCCACTATCATGCAATAACCTGTAACAGAAAAGAGTCACTTTGCTGTACACCTGAACCTAACACAATATTGTAAATCAACTCTATTTAATTAAAAAATAAAAATACATGGAAAAACCTTCATTCTGTTAACAATCCACATACACTTTACACATTTTAGCTAAATTTCACTGAGAAAATGTATTTCACTCAGTATTAATTCTCTCAAACTTCTTTTCCTCCTTCAAACTGTCATTCCCCAAACTGATTTGTAAGGACCTCCACTTCTTTATTTTTTGCATTTTGAACTTTTTATTTTATATTGGAATGTACCCTACTAACAATGTTGTGACAATTTCAGGTGAACAACAAAGGGATTCAGCCATACATATACGTGTATACATTCTTCCCCAAACTCCCTTCCCATCCAGACTGCCACATAACAGTGAACAAAGTTCCCTGTGATCTACAGTAGGATCTTGCTGGTTATCCATTTTAAATATAGCAGAGTGTATATGTCAGTCCTAAACTCCCTAACTATCTCTTCTCCACATTCTTCCTCATGGAGGAATAAGTTCATTCTCTAAGTCTATGAGTCTGTTTCTGTTTTGTAAATAAATTCATTTATATAATTTATTTTTAGATTCTGCATATAAAGGATATTATGCGATATTTCTCTTTCTCTGAATTCACTCAGTATGATAATCTCTAGATTCATCCATGTTGCTACAAATGGAATTATTTCATATACTTTTTAATGGCTGAGTAATATCCTGCTATATATATCCACCACATTTTCTTTATACATTCCTCTGCTGATGCTTTTGAATTGTGGTGTTGGAGAAGACTCTTGAGAGTCCCTTGGACTGCAAGGAGATCCAACCAGTCCATTCTGAAGGAGATCAACCCTGGGATTTCTTTGGAAGGAATGATGCTAAAGCTGAAACTCCAGTACTTTGGCCACCTCATGCGAAGAGTTGACTCATTGGAAAAGACTCTGATGCTAGGAGGGATTGGGGGCAGGAGGAGAAGGGGACGACAGAGGATGAGATGGCTGGATGGCATCACTGACTCAATGGACGTTAGTCTGAGTGAACTCCAGGAGTTGGTGATGGACAGGAGGCCTGACATGCTGCAATTCATGGGGTCGCAAAGAGTCAGACACGACTGAGCGACTGAACTGAATTGAACTGCACTGCTGAAGCAACATTTAGGTTGCTTCCATGTTTTGGACATTGTAAATAGTGCTGCAATGAATATAGGGATGTATGTATCCTTTTGAAACATGTTTTTCTCTTAGTATATGCCCAAGAGTGGGATTGCAGGGTCAAATGGTAGCTCTATTTTTAGTGTTTTAAGGAATCTCTGTACTGTTCTCCATAGTGGCTGTTGTTATTGTTCAGTCACTCAGTTGTGTCCATCTCTTTGCAAACCCATGGATGTAGCTTGCCAGGCTTCTCTGTCCTTCACCATCTCCTGGAGCTTGCTCAAACTCATCTCCTTTGAGTAGGTGATGCCATCCAACCATCTCATTCTATTGTCATCCCCTTCTCCTCCTGCCTTCAATCTTTCCCGGCATCAGGGTCTTTTCTAGTGAGTCATCTCTTAGCATAAGGTGGCCAAAGTATTGGAACTTCAGCATCAGTCCTTTCAATAAATATGGAGGGTTGATTTCCTTTAGGATTGACTGGTTTGATATCCTTGCAGTCCAAAGGATTCTCAAGAGTCTTCTCTAGCACCACAGTTCAAAACCATCAGTTCTTTGGTGCTCAGCCATTTTTATGGTCCAAGTCTCACATCCATGCATGGCTACTGGAAAAATCATAGCTTTCACTATATGGATGTTTGTCCACAAAGTGATGATGTGTCTGCTTTTGAATATGCTGTCTAGGTTTGTCATAGCTTTCCTTAAAAGGAGCAAGCATCTTTTAATTTCATGGTTGCAGTCACCATCTGTAGTGATTTTGGAATCCAAAAAAATAAAGTCTGTCACTGTTTCCATTGTTTTCTCATCTATTTGCTATGAATTGATGGGACTGGATGCCATGATCTTAGTTTTTTGAATGTTGAGTTTTAAGCCAGCTTTTCCACTCTCCTCTTTCATTTTCATCAAGAGGCTCTTTAGTTCCTCTTTTCTTTCTGCCATAAAGTTGGAGGCAGGGGGAGTGTCATCTGCTTATCTGAGGTTATAGATATTTCTCCCAGCAGTCTTGATTCCAGCTTGTGCTTCACCCAGGTGGGCATTTCTCATGATGCACTCTGCATATAAGTTAAATAAGCAGGGTGATAATATACAGCCTCAATGTACTCTTTTCCCAATTTTGAATCAGTCCACTGTTCCATGTTTGATTCTAACTGTTGCTTCTTGACCTGCATACAGTTTTCTCAGGAGGCAGGTAAGGTGGTCCAGTGTTCTCATCTCTTTAAGAATTTTCCACAGATTGTTGTGATCCACACAGTCAAAGGCTTTAGCATACTCAATGAAGCAAAAGTCAATGGTTTTCCAGAATTATTTTGCTTTTTCTATGATCCAACAGATGTTGGCAATTTAATCTCTGGTTCTTCTGACTTTTCTAAACCCAGCTTGTACATCTGGAAGTTCTCGGTTTATGTATTGTTGATGCCTAGATTGGAGAATTTTGAGCATCATCTTCACCTTGCAAGTGAAATAAGTCCAATTTTGTGGTAGTTTGAACATTCTTTTGCATTGCCTTTCTTTGAGATTGGAGCAAAAACAGACTTTTCCAGTCCTATGTCCACTTCTGAGTTTTCCAAATTTGCTAGTGTATTGAATTTAACACTTTAACAGCATCATTTTTTAGGATTTGAAATAACTCAGCTGTCATTCTATCACATCCACTAGCTTTGTTCATAGTGATTCTTCCTAAGACTTCCTTGACTTCACACTCCAGAATGACCCTCGGCAAGTAATCACATCATCGTGGTTATCTGGGTCATTAAGATCTTTTTGTACATTTTTCTGTGTATTCTTGCCAACTCTTCTCAATAACTTTGGCTTCTGTTATCTCCACACCATTTCTGTCCTTCTGGGGTGGCCAGTGAGGAGATACCCCTCGTCCAAGGTAAGAGAAACCCAAGTAAGATGGTAGGTGTTGCGAGAGGGCATCAGAAGGCAGACACACTGAAACCATAATCACGGGAAACTAGTCAATCTAATCACATGGACCACAGCCTTGTCTAACTCAATGAAACTAAGCCATGCTGTGTGGGGTCATCCAATGGGCGGGTCATGGTGGATAAGTCTGACAGAATGTGGTCCACTGGAGAAGGCAATGGCAAACCACTTCAGTATTCTTGCCTTGAGAACCCCATGAACAGTATGAAAAGGCAAAATGATAGGATACTGAAAGAGGTACTCCCCAGGTCGGTAGGTGCCCAATAAGCTACTGGAGATCAGTGGAGAAATAACTCCAGAAAGAATGAAGGGATGGAGCCAAAGTAAAAACAATACCCAGCTGTGGATGTGACTGGTGATAAAAGCAAGGTCCGATGCTGTAAAGAGTAAAATTGCATAAGAACCTGGAATGTTAGGTCCATGAATCAAGGCAAATTGGAAGTGGTCAAACAGGAGATGGCAAGATTGAATGTCAACATTCTAGGAATCAGCAAACTAAAATGGACTGGAATGGGTGGATTTAACTCAGATGACCATTATATCTACTACTGGGGGCAGGAATCCCTTAGAAGAAATGGAGTAGCCATCGTGGTCAACAAAAGAGTCCAAAATGCAGTACTTGGACACACTCTCAAAAATGACAGAATGATCTCTGTTTGTTTCCAAGGCAAACCATTCAGTATCACAGTAATCCAAGTCTATGCCCCAACCAGTAATGCTGAGGAACCTGACATTGAACAGTTCTATGAAGACCTATAAGACCTTTTACAACTAACACCCCCAAAAGATGTCCTTTTCATTATAGGGGACTGGAATGCAAAAGTAGGAAGTCAAGAAACACCTGAAGTAACAGGCAAATTTGGCCTTGAAATACAGAATAAAGCAGGGCAAAGGCTAATAGAGTTTTGCCAAGAGAACACACTGGTCATAGCAAACACCACCAGATGGTCAACACTGAAATCAGATTGACTATATTCTTTGCAGCCAAAGATGGAGAAACTCTATACAGTCAGCAAAAACAAGACAGAGAACTGACTGTGGCTCAGATCATGAACTCATTATTGCCAAATTCAGACTTAAATTGAAGAAAGTAGGGAAAATCTCTAGACCATTCAGGTATGACCTAAATCAAATCCCTTTTCATTATACAGTGGAAGTGAGAAACAGACTTAAGGGACTAGATCTGATAGATAGATTGCCAGATGAACTACGGACGGAGGTTCGTGACATTGTACAGGAGACAGGGATCAAGACCATCTCCATGGAAAAGAAATGCAAAAAAGTAAAATGGCTGTCTGGGGAGGCCTTACAAATAGCTGTGAAAAGAAGAGAAGTGAAAAGCAAAGGAGGAAAGGAAAGATATAAGCATCTGTATGCAGAGTTCCAAAGAATAGCAAGGAGAAATAAGAAAGCCTTCCTCAGCGATCAATGCAAAGAAATAGAGGAAAACAACAGAATGGGGAAGACTAGAGATCTCTTCAAGAAAATTAGAGATACCAAGGGAACATTTCATGCAAAGATGGGCTCGATAAAGGACAGAAATGGTATGGACCTAACAGAAGCAGAAGATATTAAGAAAAGCTGGCAAGAATACATGCAAGAACTGCACAAAAAAGATCTTCAAGACCCAGATAATCATTATGGCATGATCACTCACCTAGAGCCAGACACCCTGGAATGTGAAGTCAAGTGGGCCTTAGAAAACATCACTACGAACAAAGCTAGTGGAGGTGATGGAATTCCAGTTGAGCTATTTCAAAACCTGAAAGATGCTGCTGTGGAAGTGCTGCACTCAATATGCCAGCAAATGTGGAAAACTCAGCAGTGGCCACAGGACTGGAAAAAGTCAATTTTCATTCCAATCCCAAAGAAAGGCAATGCCAAAAAATGCTCTCATCTCACAAGCTAGTAAAGTAATGCTCAAAATTCTCCAAGCCAGGCTTCAGCAATACATGCACCATGAACTTCCAGATATTCAAGCTGGTTTTAGAAAAGGCAGAGGAACCAGAGATCAAATTGCCAACACCCGCTGGATCATGGAAAAAGCAAGAGAGGTCCAGAAAAACATCTATTTCTGCTTTATTGACTATGCCAAAGCCTTTGACTGTGTGGGTCACAATAAACTATGGAAAATTCTGAAAGAGATGGGAACACCAGACCACCTTACCTGCCTCTTGAGAAACCTACACGCAGGTCAGGAAGCAACAGTTAGAACTGGACAAGGAACAACAGAATGGTTCCAAATAGGAAAAGGAGTACATCAAGGCTGTATATTGTCACCCTGCTTATTTAACTTATATGCAGAGTACATCATGAGAAATGCTGGGCTGGAAGAAGCACAAGCTGGAATCAGGATTGCCGGGAGAAATATCAATAACCTCAGCTATGCAGATGACACCACCCTTATGGCAGAAAGTGAAGAGGAACTCAAAAGCCTCTTGATGAAAGTGAAAGAGGAGAGCGAAAAAGTTGGCTTAAAGCTCAACATTCAGAAAACGAAGATCATGGCATCTGGTCCCATCACTTCATGGGAAATAGATGGGGAAACAGTGGAAACAGTGTCAGGCTTTATTTGGGGGGGGCTCCAAAATCACTGCAGATGGTGACTGCAGCCATGAAATTTAAAAATGCTTACTCCTTGGAAGAAAAGTTATGACCAACCTAGATAGCATATTGAAGAGCAGAGACATTACTTTGCCAACAAAGGTCTGTCTAGTCAGGGCTATGGTTTTTCTGTGGTCATGTATGGATGTGAGAGTTGGACTGTGAAGAAAGCTGAGTGCTGAAGAACTGTGTTGGAGGAGACTCTTGAGAGGCCCTTGGACTGCAAGGAGATCCAGCCAGTCCATTCTGAAGGAGATCAACCCTGGGATTTCTTTGGAAGGACTGATGCTAAAGCTGAAACTCCAGTACTTTGGCCACCTCATGCGAAGAGTTGACTCATTGGAAAAGACTCTGATGCTGGGAGGGATTGGGGGCAGGAGGAAAAGGGGGCGACAGAGGATGAGATGGCTGGATGGCATCACTGACTTGATGGACGTCAGTCTGAGTGAACTTCAGGAGTTGGTGATGGACAGGGAGGCTTGGCGTGCTGTACTTCATGGGGTCGCAAAGAGTCAGACACAACTGAGCAACTGAACTGAACTGAACTAAATGACCTAGTGGTTTTCTCTGCTTTCTTCAATTTAGGTCTGAATTTTGCAAACTACTTCAGCACTCTTCCTTTTAGAACCCCATGAAAGTGAAAGTGAAAATCTCCCAGTCATGTCCGACTCTTTGTGACCCCATGGACTGTATAGTCCATGGAATTCTCCAGGCCAGAATACTGAAGTAGTTAGCTATTCCCTTCTCCAGGGGACCTTCCCAACCCAGGGATTGAATCCAGGTCTCCTGCATTGCAGGCAGATTCTTTACCAACTGAGCTACCAAGGGAGCCCAAGAATACTGGAGTGGGTAGCCTATCCCTTTTCCGGTGGATCTTCCCAACCCAGGCCTCAAACTGGGGTCTCTAGCATTGCAGGTGGATTCTTCATCAGCAGAGCTACTAGGGAAGCCTGAAAACCCCATGAACAGTATGAAAGGGCAAAAAGATATGAAACTGAAAGATGAACCTCTGAAGTCACTAGGTTTCCCATATACTACTGGAGAAAATTGGAGAAATAGCTCCAGAAGGAATGAAGAGGCTGAGCTAAAGCAGAAACGATGCCCATTTGTGGATGTGTCTAGTGGTGAAAGTAAAATCCAATGCTGTCAAGGACAATATTGCATAGGAACCTGGAAAGTTAGGTCCATGAATCAAGGTAACTTGGAAGTGGTCAAATAGGAGATGGCAAGAATGAACATCGACATTTTAGGAATCAATAGACTAAAGTGGATGAAATTGGGTAAATTTAATACAGATGACCATTATATCTACTACTGTGGGCAAGAAATGCTTAGAAGAAATAGAGTTGCCCTAATAGTCAACAAAAGAGTCCAAAATGCAGTCCTTGGATGCAATCTGAAAAATGACAGAATGATCTCTATTTGTTTCCAAGGCAAACCATTCAATATCGAGTAATCTAAGTCTATGCCCCAACCAGTAATGCCAAAGAAATTAACTTGAACAGTTTTATAAAGATCTACAAGACGTCTTAGAACTAACACCAAAAGAAATGTCCTTTCATCACTGGGGACTGGAATGCAAAGGTAGGAACTAAAGAGATACCTGGAGTAACCGGAAAGTTTGGCCTTAGAGTACAAAATGAAGGAGAGCAAAGTCTAACAAGAGTTTTGCCAAGAGAACACACTGATGATAACAAACACCGTCTTCCAACAACACAAGAGATGACTCTAAACATAGATATCACCAGATGGTCAATATCAAAATCAGATTGATTATATTCTTTGCAGCTGAAGATGGAGAAGTGCTTTAGACTCAGCAAAAACAAGATCAGGAGCTGACTGTGGCTCAGATCATGAGCTCCTTATTGCAAAATTCAGACTTAAATTGAAGAAAGTAGGGAAAAGTAACAGCCACAGAATGCCCTTCAAATCACTTCAGATCTCCACACATTTGCATATTTACATTTGTTAATGATAGCCACATCAGTCCCTCTGTGCTTTCCTGTACCCTGCCCTGCTGGAGTTTCATGCCACATCAACATCCATCAAAGGTCCTCTCTACCACTGTGTGTGAGACACCAGCTATGTGAAACCATCCCCAACCCCACCAGAATCAGAAAGCTATGATAGCAGCCTGCTCAAGCTTCTACAGAGGAATGAGTGCAAGACTAGAGCAAAGACCCTATGGCCAATAATAAACTCAACTCCGTGCTCTTGCTCAGGGCTAGCCTTTCCAGCTGTGTATCTACATGACACCACCTTCATTATCTTCTTTGGCCCCCACTGTAGTGCCCACACAAGAGGAGCAGGTAGTATGTAATCAAGGGTAAACATATGGACCATTCACTGGAGAAGGGAATGGCCAACCACTTCAGCATTCTTGCCTTGACAACTCCATGAACAATATGAAGAGGCAAAAAGATATGACACTGGAAGATGAAGCCCCCTCCCCCAGGTCACTAGATGTCCAAAATGCTACTGGAGAAAAGCAGAAAAATAGCTCCAGAAGGAATGAAGAGGCTGAGCCAAAGCAGAAATGATGCCCAAATGTGGATGTGTCTCGTGGTGAAAGTAAAATCCAAAGCTGTCAAGGACAGTATTGCATAGGAACCTGGAATGTTAGGTCTGTGAATCAAGGTAAATTGGAAGTGTTCAGACAGGAGATGGCGAAAGTGAACATTGACATTTTAGGAATTAGTGAACTAAAGCAGACAGGATTGGGTGAATTTAATTCAGATGACCATTATATCTACTACTGTGGGCAAGAAATGCTTAGAAGAAATGGAGTAGCCCTCATAGTCAACAAGAGTCCAAAATGCAGTACTTGGATGCAATCTCTAATATGACAGAATAATATCTGTTTGTTATCAAAGAAAACCATTCAATATCACAGTAAACCAAATCCATGCCCCAACCACTAATGCCACAGAAGCTAAAGTTGACAAGTTCTATGAAGACCTACAAGACCTTTTAGAACTAAGACCAAAAGTAAGATGTCCTTTTCATCATAGGAGTCTAAGATGCAGAAGTAAGAAGTCAACAGACACCCAGAGTAAGAGGCAAGTTTGGCCTTGGAGTACAAAATAAAGCAGGGCAAAGACTAACAGAGTTTTGCCAAGAGAATACACTGGTCATAGCAAACACCTTCTTCTAGCAACACAAGAGATGACACTATACATGGACATCACCAGATGGTCAATATCAAAATCATATTGATTATATTCTTTGCAGTCAAAGATGCTATACAGTTAGCAAAAACAAGACTGGGAACTGACTGTGGCTCAGATCATGAACTCTTTACTGCAAGATTCAGACTTGAATAAAGTAGGGAAAACCACAAAGCCATTCAGTTATTATGTAAATCAAATCCCTTATGATTATTCAGTGGAAGTGACAAATAGATCCAAAGGATTAGATCTGATAGGCAGAGTGCCAGAAGAACTCTGAATGGGTGTTCGTAACATTGTACAAGAGGTGTGGATCAAAACCATCCCCAAGAAAATGACATGCAAAAAGGGACAATGGTTGTCTAAGGTGGACTTACACATAGCTGAGAAAAGAAGAGAAGTGAAAAGTAAAGGAAAAAAGGAAAGATACACCCATCTGAATGCAGAGTTCCGAAGGAAAGCAAGGAGAGATAAGAAACCCTTTCTAAGTGAACAACACAAAGAAATAGAGGAAAACAATACAATGGGGAAGACTACAGATCTCCTCACAAAAGTTAGAGATAACAAGGGAACATTTCATGAAAGGATGGGCAGAATAAAAGAAAGAATGATAAGAACCTAACAGAAGCAGAAGATATTAAGAAGAGGTGGCAAAAATACACAGAAGAACAGTAAAAAAAAAAAAAGTCTAAATGATCTAGATAATCATAATGGAGTGATCACTCACCTAGAGGCAAACATCCTAGAGTGTGAAGTCAAGTGGGCATTAGTTCAGTTCAGTTCAGTCTCTCAGTCGTGTCTGACTCTTTGCGACCCCATGAATCACAGCACGCCAGGCCTCCCTGTCCATCACCAACTCCCAGAGTTCACCCAGACTTGTGTCCATCGAGTCCGTGATGCCATCCAGCCATCTCATCCTCTGTCGTCCCCTTCTCCTCCTGCCCCCAATCCCTCCCGGCATCAAAGTCTTTTCCAATGAATCAACTCTTCACATGAGGTGGGCAAAGTACTGGAGTTTCAGCTTTAGTATCATTCCTTCCAAAGAAATCCCAAGGCTGATCTCCTTCAGAATGGACTGGTTGAATCTCCTTGCAGTCCAAGGGCCTCTCAAGAGTCTTCTCCAACACCACAGTTCAAAAGCATCAATTTTTCGGCACTCAGCCTTCTTCACAGTCCAACTCTCACATCCATACATGACTACTGGAAAAACCGGAGCCCTGACTAGACGGACCTTAGTCGGCAAATTAATGTCTCTGCTTTTCAATATGCTATCTAGGTTGGTTATAACTTTCCTTCCAGGGAGTAAGTGTCTTTTAATTTCATGGCTGCAGTCACCATCTGCAGTGATTTTGGAGCCCCCCAAAATAAAGTCTGACACTGTCTCCACTGTTTCTCCATCTATTTCCCATGGAGTGATGGGACTGGATGCCATGATCTTCGTTTTCTGAATGTTGAGCTTTAAGCCAACTTTTTCACTCTCCTCTTTCACTTTCATCAAGAGGCTTTTGAGTTCCTCTTTACTTTCTGCCATAAGGGTGGTGTCATCTGCATATCTGAGGTTATTGATATGGCAATCTCGATTCCAGCTTGTGTTTCTTCCAGTCCAGTGTTTCTCATGATGTACTCTGCATAGAAGTTAAATAAGCAGGGTGACAATATACAGCCTTGATATACTCCTTTTCCTATTTGGAACCAGTCTGTTGTTCCATGTCCAGTTCTAACTGGGCATTAGGAAGCATTATTATGAACAAAGGCTAGTGGAGGTGAAACAATTCCAGCTGAGCTATTAACCTGTGGCGGATTCATGTTGATGTATGGCAAAACCAATACAAAAAAAAAAAAGAACAGATGAATACTAACAAAAATAAAATAAAATAAAATCCTAAAAGATGACACAGTTAAAGTGCTGCAGTCAATATGTCATAAAATTTGGAAAACTCAGCAGTGGCCAAAGGACTGGAAAAGGTCAGTTTTCATTCCAGTCCCAAAGATGGGCAATGTGAAAGAATATTAAAACTACCACACAATTGCACTCATATCATATGCTATCTAGGTAATATCCAAAATCCTACAAACTATGCTTCAATAGTAAGTGAACTGAGAACTTCCAGATATTCAAGCTTAATTTCGAAAAGGCAGAGGAACCAGAGATCAAATTGCCAACATCCATTGGATCATAGAAAAAGCAAGGAAATTCCAGAAAAACATCTACTTCTGCCTCATTGACTATGCTAAAACCTTTGACTGGGTGGATCACAACAAACTGGAAAATTCTTAAAATGGTGGAAATACCAGACCACCTTACCTGCCTCCTGAGAAACCTACATGCAGGTCAAGAAGCAACAGTTAGAACCAGACATGGAACGACGAACTGGTTCAACATTGGGAGAGGAGTATATCAAGGTTGTATATTGTCACCCTGCTTATTGTTTTATGTAGTTACCTCATGCAAAATGCTTGCTGAATGAAACTCAAGCTGGAATCAAGACTGCTGTGACAAATATCAATAACCTCAGATATGCAGATGACACCATCTTATTGGCAGAAAGCAAAGAGGAACTAAAGAGGCTCTTGGTGAAAGTGAAAGAGGAGAGTGAAAAAGCTGGCTTAAAACTCAACATTCAAAAATTTAAAATCATGGCATCCAGTCCCACCACTTCTTGGAAAATAGATGGGGAAAAATGGAAACAGTGACAGACTTAATTTTCTTGAGTTCCAAAATCACCGCAGACAGCAACTGAAGCTATAAAACTAAGACATTTGCTATTGAAAAAAAACTATGGCATACTTAGACAATTGAAAAGCTGAGACATTACTTTGCTAACAAATGTCTGTATAGTCAAGGCTATAGCTTTTCTGGTAGTCATTTACGGGTGTGAGAGTTGAAGCATAAAAGAGCTTTGATGTTTTTGATGTTTTTGAACTGTGGTGCTAGAGAAGACTGTTGAGAGTTCCTTGGACTGCAGGGAGATCCAACCAGCCAATCCTAAAGGAGATCAATCCTGAATTTTTTTGAATGGACTGATGCTGAAGCTGAAGCTCCAATACTTTGGCCATCTGATGCAAAGAGCAGACTCATTAGAGAAGACTCTGATGCTGGGAAAGATTGAAGGCAGGAGGTAAAGGGGATGACAGTGGATGAGATGGTTGGATGGCATCACCGATTCAATGAACGTGCATTAGAGAGACTGAAGGACAGGGAAGCCTGTTGTGCTGTAGTCCATGAGGTCGCAGAGTCAGACACGACTGACTCACTGAACAACAAATTGGACAGTCAAGGCCCCTTTTGCTTCTTGTTGACTTGATCAGGTCCTGCTGTCTGTCACAGGCCAGTACCACCAAACTCACTTGTAGCTAGTCTCTCCAGCAATGCACTTGCCTGCCCCTAATTCAACCCCTGTCACCAGCTTCCACTCTAAACTGCATAACCAAGTTGAGAGTGTGCCACCATAGGAGAACATGCTGACAGCTAGGGATTCCACAGGCTGCAACGAGCCCAGAGCTGTTCACATCCCCTGCTACCTTCCTTGGCCACCATCACTCTGCACATGTCCACAACTGTCCTTCACTACATAGGCAATTGCAGGTGGCACCTACAGCCAAGTGTACACTCTAGACTCCATGGCTGCCTGATCTGATTCCTAGATGTTTCACAGGACGCACTGCTTAGGACTCCAATAGCCATTACAACCACTGAGTACCCCCAACACACACACACACACACACACACACACACACACACTAAACAGATGAAAGAAAAAACATTTAATGAAATACAGCATCCTTTCATGATGAAATGTTCAGCAGTTTTGTAGAAGGAATATACCACAACAATAAAGGGCATATGTTAATAACACAAATCCAAGACATCATCATACTCAACAATGAAAGGTTGAAAACTTGTGTGTTTCATAAAAATGTAAACCTTTGAATATATGTTCAAGTAATAATTAACAAGGGAGCCAAGAATATTCAATGGGAAAAAGACCCTCAATAAATGGTGTTGGGAAAACTAGATATCCACATGCAGAGTGAATCTGGACCCCTATTTTACAACATTCACAAAATTAACTCAAAACTGATTAAGGATTTAAAAATAAGTTGAAGTTATAAAATGCCTAGAAGAAAACAGGAAAAACCTCTCCAACATTCTTCTTTATATTGGTACTTTGGATATGACACCATAATCACAATTAACAAAACCAAAAATAAACAAGTGAGAATACATCAAACTAAAAAACTCCTACACAGCAAAGGAAACAATCAACAAAATGAAAAGCAATCTAAGGAATGGGAGAAATTATTCACAAACTATGTATCTGATGAAAAGCTAAAATACCAAATACAAAAGGAATTCATACAACTCAATAGAAAAATAATACTAACTCAGTTAAAAAATACGCAGAGTACCAAAACAGATAGTTTTCTAAAGAAGGCATACATGGCCAACAGGTATATGAAAATGTGCTCCACATCACTAGTCATCAGGGAAATATAAATCAAAACTACAGTAAATTATCACTTAACATCTGTTAGAATGGCTATCACATAAAAGACAAGAGATAAGTCCTGACAAGAATGTGAAAAAAAGAGAACACTTGTATACCATTGGTAGCAATATAAAGTGGGATAGCCACTATGTAAAATACTATGGAAGTTCCTCAAAAAGTTAGAAAGATAACTACCGTATGATTACTACTATGGAAGATGTATTTCTATGGTAGATATATACACTTCTGAGTATATATCCAAAGGAAATAAAATCACTGTCTTAAAGAAATATCTGCACCCCTTCCCATGTTCACCACAGCATTACTATCAATATGCAAGGCATGGAAACAACCTAATTGTGTATCAACAGATAAATGAATAAAGATTTATGTCTACCTATTTATAGAGAGAAATGGTAGTTTCCTGGTCCTGGGCTAGGAGGTGGGAGAAATGTGGAGATGTATGTCACAGGGTACAAATTTCCTGTTATAAGTTCTGGAATCCAATGCACAGCATAGTGACTATAGTTAACAATATTGTGTTGTATACTGCTACAGAGCCGACCTTTAAAGTTATAACCACACAATGAAAAATTGTAACTTGCTGAGGTAATGGATTTATTAACAAACCTTTTGCATCAGTAATTTTGCAATATGTATGTATATCAAATCATCACATTGTATACTTTGAACACACAAAATGTCATTTGTCAGTTATATCTCAATAACTATGGAAAAAAAAAAAGACTTTCTGTTCAGGTCTCTTGAGATTCAATAAGAATTTTAGGATTTTTCTGTCCTCCTTCTTCCTCCAAATAACTTGGATTTTGATAGGGCCAGCACTGAATCTGATGTTTTGAGGGGAGTATTGACACCTTAGCAATATTAAATCTGCTTATCAATGAATATATAGTATCTTTTCATTTATTTGTATCTTCTTTAATTTCTTTCAGCAAGGTTTGTCATTAAACATGTCTTTATCTCCTGGGTTAAGTTTATTCTTAAGTATTTTATTCCTTTTTTGGTAAGAAAATGTATTTTATTTATTTATTTTTAAATTGAAGGATAATTGCTTTATAGAATTTTGTTGTTTTCTGTCAAAACACAACATGAATAACCATAGGTATACATATATTCCCTCCCTCCCATCTTCTTCCTCATCCTACCCCTCTAGGTTGATACAGAGCCCCTGTGAGTCTCCTGAGACATAAGCAAATTCCCGTTGGCTCTATATTTTACGTATGATAATGTAAGTTTCCATGTTACTCTCTCCATACATCACACCCTCTCCCCATGTCTGTAAGTCTGTTCTCTATGTCTGTTTCTCCATTGCTGCTAAGTTGCTTCAGTTGTGTCCGACTCTGTGTGACCCCGTGGACTGCACCTACCAGGCTCCTCCGTCCATGGGATTTTCCAGGCAAGAGTACTGGAGTAGGTTGCCATTGCCTTCTCCAATGCTGGCCTGCAAATAAATTATTCGGTATCATCTTTCTAGATTTTGCATATATGTGTTAGTATATGATATTTATCTTTCTCTTTTTGACATACTTCACTCTGTATAATAGGCTCTAGGTTCATTCTCCTCATTAGAAATGATTCAAATGTGTTCCTTTTTATGGCTGAGTAATATTCCATTGTGTATATGTACCACAACTTCTTTATCCATTCATCTGTCGATGGACATCTAGGTTGCTTTCATGTCCTAGCTAATGTAAATAGTGCTGCTGTGAACAAAGGGATACATGTGTCTTTTTCAATTTTGGTTTCCTCAGGGGACATGCCTAGGAGTGGGATTGCTGTGTCATATGGTGGTTTTATTCCTAGTTTTTTAAGGAATCATCTTCCATAGTGGCTGTATCAATTAACATTCCTACCAATGGTGCAAAAATGTTCCCTTTTCTCCACACCCTTTCCAGCATTTATTGTTTGCAGACTTTTTGTTGATAGCCATTCTGACCAGTGTGAGGTGATATCTCATTGTAGTTTTGATTTGCATTTCTCTAATAATGAGCGATGTTGAGCATCTTTTCATGTGTTTGTTAGCCATCTGTGTCCTCTTTGGAGAAATGTCTGTTTAGGTCTTTTTCCCACTGTTTGACTGGGTTGTTTGTTTTTCTGGCATTGAGTTCTATGAGCTGCTTCTATATTTTGGAAATTAATCCTTTGTCAGTTGTTTCATTTGCTATTATTTTATCCTATTATGAGGGTTGTCTTTTTGCTTTGCTTATAGTATTTTAGTCTTTTGATGCTGTTATAAATGAAATGTTTTTCTTAATTTTGTTTTTGGATTGTTCACTGTTATGTATAGAAATGCAACTAATTCTTGTGTGTTGATTTTGTACTTTGCAACTTTTCTGAACTGATAAACTCATGTTTTTTTGTGGGTATTTAGGATATTTTGTATATAAAATTATGTTGAGAACAGAGGTAATTTGAACTTATTGCTTTCCAATTTGGATGTCTTTTTGTCTCTTTCCTGCTTAAATTCTGTAGTTAGCACTCCTAGAATTATGTTGAACAGAAATGTAAAAACAAGTATCTTCATTTTGTTTTGATCTTAGAGGAAAATCTCTCAGTGCTTCAATACTGACCATGATTTTAGCTGTGGGCTTTTGATACAAATGTATTTATTATGTTAAGGTAGTTTCCTTCTGATTTGTTGAGCATTTTCTATCATAAAGTAATTATCATTCTGTGAATTGTATTTTCTCATCAATTGAAATGATCATGCAGTTTTTTTTTCTTTCATTCTGCTAATGCATATTAGATGGACTGATTTTCATGTGTTCAACCATCCTTCCATTCTAGGAATAAATCCCACTTGGTCATTGTGAATAATCCTTTTAAGGTCCTTTTGCCTTGTTTGATAGTATTTTGTTACTGAGTTTTGCACTGACATTTACTAGGGATATTGGTCTGCAGTTTTCTTATAATATCTTTGTCTGGCTTTAGTGTCAGGGTAATGCTGGCCTTACTGAATGCATTTGAAAGTGTTCTGTCTTTTACAATATTTTAGAAGAGGTTGAGAAAACTTGGTATTAATTCTTTTCTAAATATTTGGAAAAATTCACCTGTGAAGTCATCTGGCCCTGACTGCTCTTTGTTGGGAGTTTTTTTTTTTTAATTATTGATTCAATTACCTTTTTATAGGATTTATTTGATTTTATATTTCTTCATGATTCAGTTTTGTGCATTTCTTGGACTTTGTCGATTTCATCTAGGTTCTCCTATGTAAAATCAGCAATAGTATTCCCTCTTTCATTTCTGATTTAGTAATTTGAGTCTTCTCTTTTCTCCTTGTCACTCTTTGTAAATTTTTCTCAAATATATTGATCTTTTCAAAGAAACAACTCAATTTTGTTCATTTTCTCTATTGTGATTCTATTCTTTATTTTGTTCATATCTGCCCTAGTTTTTATTATTCCTTCTTCCTGTTAGCCTTGGGTTTAGTTATTCTTCTTTTTCTAGTTTCTTAAGTTGTAAAGTTAGGTGGTTGCTTTGATAGTGTTCTTTTTTTAAATTTATTTTTAATTCAAATATAATTGCTTGACAATGTTCTGTTGTATAACAATGCAAATCAGCAAAATGTATACATATGTCCCCTCCCTCATGATCCTCCCTTCTACCCCCAGCTCCATCCCCCCCTTCTAGGTTGTCAGTTTTCTTCTTTTATTTTATTTTTTAAATTTAAATTTATTTATTTTAATCAATATAAGCATCACACACTGTTTTTGCTCTATTCCTTAATATGATAAATTTTCATTTTCATTTGTCTCAAAGTATTAATGTTTTCTAATTTCTCTTGTTATTTCTTATTTGACCTAATGATAGCTGAACATTGTTTTTTGCATTTCCACATTTGTTATTTTCCAGTTTTCTTCCTGTTATTCTTATCTAGTTTCATTCAGTTATGATCAGAAAGTACACTTTGCAGGATTTCCATTTTTCAAGTTTATTAAGATTTATTCTGTGGCCTAGCATATGATCTATCTGAAGGAATCTTTCTTGTGCATGCAAGAAAAATGTGTATTCTGCTGTTTGTTGAGGGAGGTGTCCTTTTATGTCTGTTAAGTCTAGTTGATTTATGGCATTGTTCATGGTCTCTCTGTCCTTGTGGATCTTCTGTTTTACTGTTCTATTTACTGTTTAAAAATATGATACTGAAGTTTCTGATTATTATTTGTAGTGTTTATTTCTCTATTGTGTCAATGTTTGCCTCACATATTTAGGATATCTGGTGCTATGTTTATAATTGCTATAGATACCCTTTTAGATTATATCCTCTTTGTGTCTTAGTCTTATAACACTTTTTGGTTTAGAGTCTACTTTGCCTGATATTGGTATAGTTCATTCTGCTCTCTTTTGCTTACTATTTGCATGGAGTATGTTTTCTTATCCTCTCACTTACAACATATATGTGTCCTTGCTCACTTTTTCTCCCTCTATTTGCCATAATGTGATGGGACAGGATGCCACCATCTTAGTCAAATGCTTAATTTTAAGCCAGTTTTTTCACTCTCTTCTTTCACCCTTATTAGTTAGTTGCTCTTAACTTTCTGTAATTAGAGTGGTATCATATGCATGTCTGAGGTTGTTGATATTCCTCCCAGTAATCTTGATTCCAGCTTGTGGAATAAAGTTTAGCATTTTGCACAATGCACTCTGCATATAAGTTAAATAAGTAGGGTAACAATATACAGCCTTGATGTATACCTTTTCTAAATTTGAATCAGTGTATTGTTTCATGTCTGGTTTTAATTGTTGCTTCTTTCCTGCATACAGGTTTCTCAAGAGACAGGTAAAGTGGTATGGTATTCCTATCTTTTTAAGATTTTTTCACATTTTATTGTGATCCACACAAAGGCTTAGTGTAGTCAAAGAAGCAGAAGTAGATGCTTTTTGGAATTACCTTGCTTTTCCTATCATCCAACGGATGTTGGCAATTTGATCTTTGGTTCCTTTGCCTTTTCTAAACCCAGCTTGTACATCTGGGATTTCTTGGTTCACGTACTGTTGAAGCCCAGCTTGAAGGATTTTGAGCATTAGCTTATAGCGTGTGACATGAGCACAACTGTATGGTAGTTTGAATATTCTTTGGCATTGCCTTTCTTTGGGATTGGAATGAAAACTGAACTTTTCCAGTCCTTTGGCCATTGCTGAGTTTTCCAAATTTTCTGACATATTGAGTGCAACACTTTGACACCATCATCTTTTAGGATTTTAAATAGCTCAGCTAGAATTCCATCACCACCACTAGCTTTGTTCATAGTGATGCTTCCTAAGGTCCACTTGACTTCACACTCCAGGATGTCTGGCTCTAGGTTAGTGAGCCATCATGGTTATCCAGGTTATTAAGAACTCCCCCCCCACCACCTTTTTAAATAGTTCTTCTGTGTATTCTTCTCACTTCTTCTTAATGTCTTCTGCTTCTCTTAGGTCCTTGCTATTTCTGTCTTTTATTGTGTTCATCTTTGCATGAAATGCTCCATTGATATCTCCAATTTACTTAAAGAGATCTCTAGTCCTTCCCATTCTATTGCTTTCCTCTATTTCTTTGCATTGTTCATTTAAGAAGGCTTTCTTATCTCTTTTTGCTGTCCTCTGGAACTCTGCATTCAGTTGGGCATATCTTTCCTTTTCTCCTTTGCTTCACTTCTTTTCTTTTCTAAGCTATTTGTAAGGCCTCCTCAGACAACCATTGTGCCTTGCTGAGTTTCTTTTCCTTGGTGGTGTCACCAGCTCCTGTATAGTGTTACAAACCTTCACCAATAGTTCTTAAGGTACTCTGTCTACCATTTCTAATTTGTTGAATGTATTCATTATCTTCACTGTATAACCATAGGGATCTGATTTAGGTCATACCTGAATGGACTAGTGGTTTTCCCTACTTTCTTCAATTTAAGTCTAAATTTTTCAATAAGTAGCTGATGATCTGAGCCACAGTCACCTCCAGGTCTTGTTTTTGCTGACTGCATAGAGCTTCTCTGTCTTCACCTGCAAAGAATATAATCAGTCTAATTTCAGTATTGACCATCTGATGATGTCCATATGTAGAGTTGTCTCTTGTTTTGTTGAAAGAGAGTGCTTGCTATGACCAGTGCATTTCTCTTCACAAAATTCTGTCAGACTTTGCTCTACCTCATTTTGTATTCCAAGGCTAAACTTACCTGTTACTCCAGTTATCTCCTAACTTCTTCATTTTGCACCCCAACCCCCTATGATGAAAAGGAATCCTTTTTGGTGTTAATTCTAGAAGGTCTTTTAGTTCTTCATAGAATCATTCGACCTTAGCTTCTTTGACATTAGTTGTTCAGGCATATATTTGGATTATTGTGATATTGAATGATTTGCCTTGGAAACGAAACCAAGATCATTCTGATGTCTTTGAGATTGCACCAAAGTACTGCATTTTGGACTCTTCTGTTGGCTATGAGGGCTCCTCCATTTCTTAGGGATTCTTGCTCACAGTAGTAGATATAACAGTCAACTGAATTAAATTTACCCATTCACATCCATTTTAGTTCACTGATTCCTAAGATGTTGATGTTCACTTTTGCCATCTCCTGCTTGACAACATTCAGTTTACCTTGATTCATGGACCTAATATTCCAGGTTCCTATGCAATATTATTTTTTACAGCATTGAACTTTACCTTTAACACCAGATTTTAGTGGTCTACAGTTACTTTTTATTCTTTTGTCTTTCAAATCCTGTAAAAAAGTAGGATTATAAACCAAAATTGTAATAATATTGGTTTTTACTTTTATCCATGTATTTAGCTTTACTCTAGAATTTTTATTTTCATATGGCTTTGAGTTACTGTCGAGTGTCCTTTCATATCACTTTGAAGGAGAATCTTTAAATTTTCTTTTAGGGTAGACTTCATAATGAACTCCCTCAGTTTTTATCTCTGAATATCTCAATTTTTGAAGTGTAGTTTTGCTAAGTATAGACTTCTTGGTTGACCATTTTTTAAGCTTTCATTAAATATATCATCCCACTGCCTTCTGACCCACAAGGTTTTAACTGAGAAAATTTCTGATAATCTCATTAAGTATCTCTTGTACATGATTGTTTTTCTCTTGTTGCTTTCAAGATTCTTTGCCTTTCAACAGTTTGATTATAATGTGTCTCACTGTGGATCTCTCTCTGGTTGTCCTACATGGAGTCTATTGAGCTTCTTGTATTAGCATATCCAAGTCTTTCTTCAAATTTGGAAAATTTTCAGCTTTGCTTTTTAAAGTAAGTTCTCTGTCCCTTTCTTTTTTTGCCTTGTAGAATTTTCAGAATGTGTAGCTTGGTCTGTTTTATATTGTGTGATAATTTCATTAGATTTTGTTCAGTTTTCTCCTTTCCCACCTCCCCCTCCCCTCCTTTTTCTGCTCCTCAAACTCAATAGCTTCAAATATTATGTCTTCACATTTGCTGACTGTTCGTCTTCCTGCTCAAGTCTGCTGATGAATTCCTATGGTGAAGTTTTCAGTTCAGTTTTGTATTTTTTAGCTTCAGAATTTTTGTTTTTTTTTTAAGAAATTTGTCCTTGCTGATATTCTTACCATATATGGCTTTCTTGACTTACTTCAGTATTTTGCTCATGTTTCCTTTAACTTAGTGAACACATTTAAGAGAGTTAAAGTCTTTGTCCCATAAATCCAAAGCTTATGTTTTCTAGAGTTGGTTGAATGGAGCATGTTTCTGTTTATTTGTATAGCATGTGACTTTTTTTTTTTTTGACATCTGGGATTTGAAAAAAGTTGCTATCCTAGTCTTTGCAGATTGTATCTCAGCAGAGAGAGAATTTACCAATCTGTCTGGCATAAAGGCTTAATTTTTCTCAGAACATTTCTGGGCATATATATCCTCTGGGCATATGTATATGTTTTTCCTTCATCTCTTCACTATATATGGCTGCTTTTAAATGTATTAATATACCTATGGCTTTTACCTTTGTTCCCTTTTGGGACCCTAGATGTTCTACTGTATTGTGATACCCATAATATCTTGTCCCTGGTGACTGCAAGTCTGCAGTCCCCCTTGTAGTTTTCATACCCTGGCATCTATCACTGCTTTCAGCAACTTTACTATAATATCCAAACTATGGCACTGTTCTCATTTGAGCTCTGAGTCAAGTAAAACAAATTTAGTTCTTTGCACAGTTCTCAACTTGGCCTGAATGTTGAAAAAATTCTATTCTTTTCATTCCAAAGGAGCAAACAGGAAATGCATAGCTTTCTACCAACTCAGTGTACTGTCCCAGAGAGGGTGATGGTGTAAAGATAAGCAAAAACACCACAGATACCCTTACAGTTGGCATGTAGCTTTTTCGACTGGGCATTCACTTGATTGTTGCAGATCCTTCACCAGTTTCTATATGAAGATATTTTAGCTAAACTGTGTGTGTGTGTGTGTGTGTGTGTTTTACTAGCTATTTCTATAGGACAAGAAATTTTTTAAAAATATAAGTTTATTTATTTTAATTGGAAGCTAATTATTTTACAATATTGTATTGGTTTTGCCATACATCAACATGAATCTGCCATGGGTGCACACGTGTTCCCCATCCTGAACCCCCTCTCCCACCTCCCTCCCTGTACCATCCCTCTGAGTCATCCCAGTGCACCAGCCCCAAGCATTCTGTATCATGCATCAAACCTGGACTGGCAATTCATTTCATATATGATATTATACATGTTTCAATGCCCTTCTCCCAAATCATCCCACCCTCTCCCTCTCCCACAGAGTCCAAAAGACTGTTCTATACATCTATGTCCCTTTTGCTGTCTTGCATACAGGGTTATCATTACCATCTTTCTAAATTCCATATATATGCGTTAGTATACTGTATTGGTGTTTTTCTTTCTGGCTTACTTCACTCTGTATAATCGGCTCCAGTTTCATCCACCTCATTGGAACTGATTCAAATATATTCTTTTTTAATGCCTGAATAATACTCCATTGTGTATATGTACCACAGCTTGCTTATCCATTTATCTGCTGATGGACATCTAGGTTGTTTCCATGTCCTGGCTATTATAAACAGTGCTGCAATGAACATTGGGGTACACGTGTCTCTTTCAATTCTGGTTTCCTCGGTGTGTATGCTCAGCAGTGGGATTGCTGGGTCATAAGGCAGTTCTATTTCCAGTTTTTTAAGGAATCTCCACACTGTTCTCCATAGTAGCTGTACTAGTTTGCATTCCCACCAACAGTGTAAGAGGGTTCCCTTTTCTCCACACCCTCTTCAGCATTTATTGCTTGTAGACTTTTGGATAGCAGCCACTCTGACTGGAGTGAAGTGGTACCTCATTGTGGTTTTGATTTGCATTTCTCTGATAATGAGTGATGTTGAGCATCTTTTCATGTGTTTGTTAGCCATCCGTATGTCTTCTTTGCAGAAATGTCTGTTTAGTTCTTTGGCCCACTTTTTGATTGAGTTGTTTGTTTTTCTGGAATTGAGCTGCAGGAGTTGCTTGTATATTTTTGAGATCAGTTCTTTGTCAGTTGCTTCATTTGCTATTATTTTCTCCCATTCTGAAGGCTGTCTTTTCACCTTGCTTATAGTTTCCTTTGTTGTTGTGCAGAAGCTTTCAATTTTAATTAGGTCCCATTTGTTTATTTTTGCTTTTATTTCCAATATTCTGGGAGGTGGGTCATAGAGGATCCTTCTGTGATTTATGTTGGAGAGTGTTTTGCCTATGTTCTTCTCTAGGAGTTTTATAGTTTCTTGTCTTATTTTTAATCCATTTTGAGTTTATTTTTATGTATGTAGAACAAGAATTTGAGGCTTCTTAGCCTACTAATTTTCTCAAGAGCGGCTCGAATAATTTTGAATTAAGACAACAGCAAGATGCTAGGGCTTCTCCAGTGGCTCAGGCAGTAAAGAATCGGCCTGCAGTATGGGAGACTTTGGTTCAATCCCTGGGTTGGGAAGAGCCCCTGGAGAAGGGCATGGCAACCCACTTCAGTATTCTTGCCTGGAGAATCCCCATGGACAGAGGAGCATGGTGGGCTACAGTCCATGGGGTCACAAAGAGTTGGACATGACTGAGTGACTAACCACAGCACAGAAAGATGGTAAAAGGACTAACAAGAAGGAAGATTTAATTTGATTCTTATTATTAATATATCTCTGAAATATAGTCTTTTAATTTTTGTATCAACAATATAATGTGAAAAAGAATAACATTTTGAATCAGGTAAATTCATTTTCTCTCTCTCTTCCCTCTTCTTTTCTAAACAACTCTGTCATTTTTGATTAATAACTGTTCATTTAGTCATCCAGTAATGGAGGAGAAAAAAATGTATGATTTACTGACAGGCTTTATGCCACCCAACCTATAATGTTTATCAACATACAATCAAGATAATGGTAGAATTAACCAACATCTTTGAATGCACTTTCACCTCTCACAATAGAACCTAAAAGATAAACCTGCTAAACTGCATAGGTTATATGTTAACATGAAGTAACACTGTTAACCAGGTAGCAGCTGAAGGAAATACAAATGAATTACCTGGCAGGAAATGGTCAGTCTTGTAAAAGGACAGACTTGCCTCTTACTGGGATGATCTAGTGTAGTGTGAGTTAGTATTACAATCTCTTAAAATCTAATCCCTGCTCTAATACATACTAGATGCATGAATTGGGGTGGCTCACTTAACATCTCCAAACCTTAGTGTCCCCAACTTTAGGAAATATTATTGTTATAGAAATAGACAATGCAAATACTTAGAAAAGTTCTTGCCAAAAGTACTTGTTCAGTACATATAATCAGTTACTATTACTACTTTACAAGTAAATAAGTTCTGAGTAGCCTGCCCATAAAGCTTTCAGTCATACTTGTTTACCCGTTTTTAGATATGGCCAATCTAGATACATACCTTATGAGGAGTCTTTCAGGATTTAGGACCATCATACCACACTGTAAGACTGGTTTTATGTGAAATTCTGTGCTACATTTCACAAAAGAAAATATTCTGGTACTTGAGTCCATTCCTTAGAAGGTGAGGGCTTCCTTGATAGCTCAGTTAGTAAAGAATTTGTCTGCAATGCAGGAGACCTGGGTTTGATCCCTGGGTTGGGAAGATCCCCTGGAGAAGGGAAAGGCTATCCACTCCAGTATTCTGGCCTAGAGAATTCCATGGACTGTATAGTCCATAGGGTCACAAAGAGTTGGACATGACTGAGCGACTCTCACTCACTTTCACTTGGAAGGTGTAGGAAATGGCTGGTAGATGACCCATACTCCAGCACCTCCATTAATAATTAACTTTTGTAGCCAGCAATTTCAACTGATTGTTCTTGCATCTGGTTTAGTTGTCTTTATGAGATTACAAAAAAAAAAAAAAGCAAGTAACTAAATATTCCAGTTAAGACCTTTTTTTGGAAGAACACAATCAGGTCTTTACCTACTAGCAGTCTTTTTTTTTTTTTTTGAAGGAGGCTTACCTTTTACTTCGTGAAGTTTCTGTTTCTTAGCCTTTAGCAAGATCTCAAGATTTTTTACGAAATTCGTAGTAAACTCAGAATTTCCAGAAATTGAGAAGGGCACAATTGTTTCACCATATTGTTCCAAATCCATTTCTCTCTCAAGTTCTTCACCTCTTGAAAACTCCACATCACTCATCAAAAAATAAAAAATACCCAGGAGTGCAAGTATCTGCAGCAAGATCAAATTCCAGTTGCGCCAAGAGAACATTGCTCTTTTCATGAACATGGCAAAGAACTGCTGACTGTAAAGAGTCCACTGACAAGACAGAAGATGGCATTACAGCATCACAATGGTCACAACATTTAATGAAATTCATTAATATTTTAAATCTTATGATAGAGGATGTATACAAGTTTATAAATATACCCTTGAACAGAAAGAACATAACCATAGTTCACAGACTAGGTGACAAACAAGACTTCTTATTTGTATAATGTGTTGAGTGCAAGGATTAATGCTTCCATCTAATTACACTGAAAACCTTAAAAGGATCACTGACACATTCATAGTGTCTCTGACCAGAGCAACATCACATCTATCTTTCTTAGCCAATATTAAATTGTACTATTTCCAAATTCTTAGCCACTGACCACCAGAGAAGTCCCATCAATCAGTATTTTCTGGATGAAACAACTAGCATTTAGATGTTGTCACTGACTGGAAATAAGGTAAAGTTTAAAAGGATTATTTTTCACATTGTTTTCTGACTTTTAAAAGATAGGTTATTAGATATACTTTTGGATGACAGAATATACTAATACAATTAATTTTTCTACACTATTCTGCAAATCTTTTATTGTCTGCATCTTTATAAGAAGGAGGAAATAAGGAAGAGTGATATAGCAGAAATGTGCAAGCAGGGAGAAGAGGAAAATTATATTTTAAAGTATCCAATTCATGGCAAACATTCCAAAGGTCATATTTTACTTGGTGTTAACTCATTAAAATGTCTCACAGAAAATTAAATTAAAGCACAGATGTGTTAAATAATTTGTTTAAAGTCAAATAGCTAGTGAATAGAACAGGAATTCCAGTTCTCTCTGGTTCAAAATTCCACACATTAGTTGTACAATGTCAACTCTGCTTCACAACTGACTCATCAGCCCTCTCAGTGAAAGTATGCTTATGGGCAACTCTGAGAAATATATCTTCCACATCAGAATCCCTAGTGTTTTGGGGGAACACTATAGGGAGTATTTAGTTAAGAGAACAAGGAAAGAACTGCTTGTCAGTCCAATGAAATATCCCATGGTAATGAAGAAAGATACTGAATTGGGAGTAAATAGTTCACTAGGAAATATCAATTCATTTCAATTCATAAATTTAAATAGCGCTATGTACATGAATAGTGATAAGTTTTATAAGAAACTTTCTCAACTCTGAGTGGACTAACAATTCAAAACTGTGATAAGTGACTCTGAGGAATAATAATGGGAAGAGTAAAAATCTAAATCCTACTATCATATTTTACTTTTGAATTAAAAAACTAACTGAATTGTTTTACATGCTACTACTTACCTGAATTTCTTTGGCTAAGAACTCAAACTCTACTTTTAATCCAATATTAAAATGAAATATTATAACTTTTATCCCATACAAATATATACAAAATTATATTCTTAATGAAGTTGCTCACCCCAGTATTAAATGTAATATTAGAGTGCTCATTCAAGTTGGAGGAAAAATATGATCTCTCGAAATTTCTAGGGACATTCATATTCTGATTTGTGTCTTCACTTTCATCTTCACTTTTTAGGGTCTGCAAAATCGGATTATTCGATTGACTGACCCTACACACATAGAAAAAGAAAATTATTTTAACCAGAATAGTGTTTCTAAATACATAGTTCATCATAAAATTTTCAAAAATTGAGTCAAAATTTAAAAAAAATCTCTGGCTAGAAGTTGTTAAATCTATAAAAACTGATATTGATAATATATAGCAGTTTTATTTTCATAATGCTTCTAAGCTTATTTCAGAAAAATTAAACTAAAGAGGCTCTTTAGTTCTTCTTCACTTTCTGCCATAAGGGTGGTGTCATCTGCACATCTGAGGTTATTGATATTTCCCTGGAAATCTTGATTCCAGCTTGTGCTTCATCCAGCCCAGCATTTTGCATCATGTACTCTGCATATAAGTTATGTAAGTAGAGTGACAATATACAGCCTTGATGTATTCCTTTCCCAATTTGAAACCAGCCTGTTTTTCCATGTCTTGTTCTAACTGTTGCTTCTTGACTTGCATACAGGTTTCTCAGGAGACAAGTAAGGTGGTCTGGTATTCCCATCTCTTTAAGAATTTTCCATAGTTTGTTGTGATCCACACAGTCAAAGGTTTTGGCATAGTCAATAAAGCAGAAGTAGATGTTTCTCTGGAGCTCTCTCGTTTTTTCTATGATCCAATGGATGCTGGCAATTTGATCTCTGGTTCCTCTGCCTTTTGTAAATCCAGCTTGAACATCTGGAAGTTCATGATTCACATACTGTTAAAGTCTGGCTTGGAGAATTTTGAGCATTACTTTGCTAGCGTGTGAGATGAGTGCAATTGTGTGACAGTTTGAGCATTCTGTGGCATTGCCTTTCTTTGGGATTGGAATGAAAACTGACCTTTTCAGTCCTGTGGCAACTGCTGAGCTTTCCAGATTTGCTGGCATATTGAGTGCAGCACTATTAACAGCACCATATTTTAGGATTTTCCATCAAGTCCACTAGCTTTGTTCGAGGTAATGCTTCCTAAGGTCAACTTTACTTCACACTCTGGGATGTCTGACTCTAGGTGAGTGACCATACCAAAATGGTTATTCAAGTCATTAAGACCTTTTCTGTATATTTACTGTGTATTCTTGCCACCTCTTAATCTGTTCTGCTTCTGTTAGTTTCTGTCTTTTATTGTGACCATTTTTGCATGAAAATTTCCCCTTGGTATCTCTAATTTTCTGAAGAGATCTCTAGTCTTTCCCATTCTATTGTTTTCCTCTCTATCTTTGCAATGTTCATTTAAGAAAGGCTTTCTTATCTCTCTTTGCAATTCTTTGGAATACTGCATTCAGTTAGGTGTCTTTCCCTTTCTCCTTTGTCTTTCATTTCTATTCTTTTCTCAGCTATTTATAAGCCCTCCTTAGAAAACCACTTTGTCTTCTTGCATTTCTTTTTCTTTGGAATGGTTTTGGTCACCTCCTCCTGTACAATGTCACAAACCTCCATCCATTGTTCTTCAGGTACTCTGCTTACCAGATCTAATCCCTCAAATCTATTTGTCACCTTCACTGTAATCATAAGTGATTTGATTTAGGTCATACCTGAATAGTCTTTGTTCTTCCTTACTTTCTTCAATCTAAGCCTGAATTTTGCAATAACGATCTGAGCCAGAGTCAGCTCCCGGTCTTATTTTTGCTGACTGTATATAATTTCTCCATCTTCTGCTGCAAAGTAGATAATCCGTCTAATTTCAATATTAACCACCTAGTGATATCCATGTGTGAAGTCATCTCTTGTGTTGTTGGAAGAAAGTGTTTGCTGTGACCTGTTTGTTCTTTTGGCAAAATTCTTTTAGCCTTTGCTCTTCTTCATTTTGTACTCCAAGGCCAAACTTCCCTGTTTCTCCAGGTACTTCTTGACTTCCTGCTTTTACATTTCAGTCCCCTATGATAAAAAATCCATGTGGTCATTTTCGGTAGTTTTCTGTGATTGTGGTTTTCATTCGGGAAGCTATGAGATTGCAGTTCTTGCTTCTTCTGTCTTCTCTCTTTGGTCTAGGCCAGTACTAACAATTCTACCCACAAAATACACAGACATTCAATTGTAATCCCAAAGTTTAAAATAATCTTATGAAATATTCCTCTCCTCTGGGTATTCAGTACCTGGATTTAGTTTTTTGTGCAGTTTCATAGTCTCATTTTTTTTCATTGAGTATCCTGCTTCCTAACTCTCTGAACTGATATTCTCACTCTAGTTCCATGAGTCACAGCAGCCTTAGCACATCAGGCAAGCAAGGTATGTAAACTGATATGTTTGTGATTCATAGAAGATAATCATAGCTAACAATCCCATTACTACTTCAATTATTCTAGCTCCACACATGATGGGTCTTGCTTTCAAAATGAAATCTGATTTTAAGGAAAAAAAATTTTTTTTCTACTCTCTTGCTCCCATGCATCATTACTTACCTAATGAAAACCTCTTCCATGGTAGTGATGGAGATACCAAAGCTAGCAATACCCAACTCTTCCTGTCTGTTTTCCATTTCAGTAAATAGATCTTTAAACCTAGGAGAAGAAGGTGAAGGAGCTAGTACTTGGAAGGTGATTTTCACATTAATATTTTTGTTGCCTTCAACAGTGGGGGAAAATGTAGCTTATCCTTTGCTGCAATGCTGATCATAGTTTCCATGGTAGGTGATAAATCAGGAATGTGGAATATTCCTGGAATATACATGTATGACTATCACCACCAAAGTTATAGACATACCCATCACCTCCCATAATTTCCTCCCATCCTTTTTTTATTTTTTATTTTTGTGGTAAAAATGCATAATCTGAGATCCATCCTCTTAGTGTAAATATTCAGTTCAGTTCAGTTCACTCACTCAGTTGTATCTGACTCTTTGCGACCCCATGAATTGTAGCACACCAGGCCTCCCTGTCCATCACCAACACCCAGAGTTCACTCAGACTCACGTCCATCGAGTCAGTGATGCCATCCAGCCATCTCATCCTCTGTCGTCCCCTTCTCCTCCTGCCCCCAATCCCTCCCAGCATCAGAGTCTTTTCCAATGAGTCAATTCTTCACATGAGGTGGCCAAAGTACTGGAGTTTCAGCTTTAGCATCATTCCTTCCAAAGAAATCCCAGGGCTGATCTCTTTCAGAATGGACTGGCTGGATCTCTTTGCAGTCCAAGGGACTCTCAAGAGTCTTCTCCAACATCACAGTTCAAAAGCATCAATTCTTCGGCACTCAGCTTTCTTCACAGTCCAACTCTCAGATCCATACATGACCACTGGAAAAACCATAGCCTTGACTAGACAGAACTTTGTTGGCAAAGTAATGTCTCTGCTTTTCAATAAGCTATCTAGGTTGGTCATAAGTTTTCTTCCAAGGAGTAAGCATCTTTTAATTTCATGGCCGCAGTCACCATCTGCAGTGATTTTGGAGCTCCCCCAAAATAAAGTCTGACACTGTTTCCCCATCTATTTGCCATCAACTGATGGGACCAGATGCCATGATCTTCATTTTCTGAATGTTGAGCTTTAAGCCAACTTTTTCACTCTCCTCTTTCACTTTCATCAAGAGGCTTTTGAGTTCCTCTTCACTTTCTGCCATAAGGGTGGTGTCATCTGCATATCTGAGGTTATTGATATTTCTCCTGGCAATTTTGATTCCAGCTTGAGCTTCTTCCAGGCCAGCATTTCTTATTATGAACTCTTTGTATAAGTTAAATAAGCAGAGTGACAATATACAGCCTTAACATACTTCTTTCCCTATCTGGAACTAGTCTGTTGTTCCATGTCCACTTCTAACTGTTGCTTCCTGACTTGCATACAGGTTTCTCAAGAGGCAGATCAGGTGGTCTGGAATTCCCATCTCTTTCAGAATTTTCCACAGTTTATTGTGATCCACACAGTCAAAGGCTTTGGCATAGTCAATAAATATTAAATATGCAATATTGTTATATGTAGGCACTATGGCGTATAGTCGATCTCCAAAACTTATTTATCTTGCATAAACTGAAATTTTGAATAAACTGAACATCAACTCCCTGTTTCCCCCCTCCTCCATTCATCAGCTCTGGCAACCACAATTCTACTCTCTGCTATTATGAATTTGACCATTTTAGATTCCATGATACAAGTGAGACCATACAGTGTTTGTTGTTGTGTGTCTGTTTTATATTACTTAGCATAGTGTCCTCTAGGTCCATCCATTCATGCTGTCACAAAAGACAGGATTTACTTCTTTTTTAAAGTTGGTATATTCCATTGTATATACATTTATTTTCTCTTTATTCATTTGTAGGTGGACATTTAGGTTGTTTTCATATCTTGCCTATTGTGAATAGTGGTAGTTTTATTTTTCACTTTTTGAGAAATCTCTGTGCTTTTTTCCCACACAGCAAAATATTAAGCAATACATAGTGAATGCAACTCTTAAAAGTAATTATATAGAGAAAGATTGTGAGAACAGTTTTGTGGTCTTTGTACATTTGTTCACATAGATATTGGAGAAGGCAATGGCACCCCACTTCAGTACTCTTGCCTGGAAAATCCCATGGGTGGAGGAGCCTGGAAGGCTGCAGTCCATGGGGTCGCTAAGAGTCGGACACAACTGAACGCCTTCACTTTCACTTTTCACTTTCATGCATTGGAGAAGGAAATGGCAACCCACTCCAGTGTTCTTGCCTGGAGAATCCCAGGGACGGGGGAGCCTGGTGGGCTGCCGTTTATGAGGTCACACAGAGTCAGACACGACTGAAGTGACTTAGCAGTAGCAGTCACATAGATATAACAGCAGACTCAAGCCCCCATAAGTCTGAAGAAGAAAACAAAAATTTATAATGAATCAGTCAAGCATTATTATTAGCATTGTCCTTTTTATGATTTAAAATGTAGTAAATTAAAATGTTTGAAGCTCCAATATTTTGGCTACTTGATGTGAAGTGCCAACTCATCGGAAAAGACCCTGATGGTGGGAAAGATTGAAGCAAAAGGAGAAGGGGAAGCAGAGGATGGGATGGTTAGATAGCATCACCAAGTGAATGGACAAGAATTTGAGCAAACTCCAGGAAATAGTGCAGGACAGAGGAGGTTGGTGTGCTACAGTCCGTGGGGTTGCAGAGTCAGACACAACTTAACAACTGAACAACAACAACAAAATTCAATTGGGATATCAAGATGGCAGGGTAGGAGGATGTAGCACTCACATTTCCCCACAAACACATAAAAAATATACATACATGTGAAACAATTCTCACAAAAACTAACCAGAAACTGGCAGAACTCCAGTCAACCAATGTTTGCAACTAAAGCTGCAAGAAAGATCTCCATGTAACCAGGTAGGATGGAAAAAAGACATTAAGTCAGGGTCTTTGCCCCTGGGAGCAATCTATAAGAAGAAAATCAACACAGCCAGACCCTTTCCCTGAGGAGTAAAGAGTATGGGCATATCAATCCTGTGGAGGAAATGGGCCCCCTTACCAGCTGGGAAAACTGCTAAGAGAGATAGATGGGCTAGAGATGCCTAGCTCCCTAAGAGTGTATACATGTTGGCTTGCTGACAATCAAGGCAGAAACAGCCTTGCACTGGAGGCTGCTGCCTCATTGCACTTTACAATTTTAAGGGAGAAACAACGACCCTGCTCACTCCACACCACAGCCTTGTTCAAGTTATGGGCAGAGACCCAGTCTAGCTCTGCAGAAACTGACCAGGGTGCTTAGGGTGTGAAACAGGCCAAGCTGTGGAGGCCTTTGTCAGCAGATGTGGCAATGGGGGATATTGTCAATGTGCACAGAGGGCAGTTCCACAGGAGCTTGCAGTGATAAGTGCTAAATCTCAGGCAGACAGGCCCTGGGAGAGGAACTAATATAGCTCTGCAGAGACAGCCCAGAAAGTCTGGGGGTGTGAATCAAGTGAAATGGCAATAAACATTGTCATTGCATAGGAGTGCATAGTAGATTGTCTCCCAGTGAGGGCACTCCAGTTCAGCTTAGCATGAGATGTGGGGCAGAGAGGTCCTGAGAAAAGTATGCCACAGAGGCAGTCCAGATCAGGTGAAAGCACAGCCACCTCAATTCATACAGCCACAGTGTCCCAGCACCCAGTCACAGCCTTGTACTAGATCTGAGATGAACACAACAGAGGAATGGATAGGCATTACATAGAGCCTCTGTGATTTCATGGGCTTCACATGCTTCAACAATCACCTTATTTAGGGCAGAGCTCACACTCAAGGGCAATGGAGCCATATCAAACCTGACCCTCAGGACTTCAAATACAACAACTGAGGGGCAGACTCTGCCCCTGATAGGGTAGCAATAGTCACAGAGCAAAGAGGAAACCCCACCTTACATCTTGCACAGACTTTAAATCTCCCAACACCAACCACACCCAGTATCAAGGAGATAAACGCCAGCACACTGGGCTCAGTGTCCGTACCAAAACCAGTACTAACACAAAAATATTGGACACACACAGTTTGCACAAGTATACTCCCATAAAAGAACAACCCTTGAAGTTCAAAGTGTTCTGTATGTGCTATTCTCAGTTGCTTCCATTGTATCCAGCTCTTTGTGACCCCATGGATCATGGCCCACCTGACTCCTCTGTCTGTGGGATTTTCCTGGCAAGAATACCTCAAGTTCACAGTAGGTAACTGTTTCTCATAAATTCATAGAGACAGAGAAAGTCAAATAAAATAAAGTCAGAGGAACTACTCCCAATTAAAAAGAAAATGAGAAATACCCTGAAAGAACAAATAATGAAACAGTGTTCACCAGTCAACTAAAACCAAAAAGAAGTAATAAAAATGCTAACCAAATTAAGAAAAGCTATTGATACAAATGCAGATCACTATAAAAAAGAACTGGAAAATATAAAGGTGAACCAATCAAAAATAGACAATTCAACGGCTTAAATAAAAACCAATCTGGAAGCAATGAATATTCACAAAATAACATAGAAGAATGAATATATGATTCAGGAGAGACAATGATTGAAGTCACCCAATCAGAACAGAAGACAGATTAATAAAAAATGTTAAAGCAACATATAATATCTAGGGGATAATAAAAATTATGCCAGCCTGTGCATAATAGGGGTGCCAGAAGAAGAAAAGAGAGACATGGGTACTAAAAATGTACTTGAAGAAATTATAGCTAAAAACTTCTGAAACTTAAGTAAGAAAACAGACATCCAGGTACAGGAAGCACAGTGTTGCAAAAAGATGATCCCCAAAAGACTCACATTAAGACATATCATATTTAAAATGGCAAAAGCAAAAGATAAAGAGAAAATTCTAAAGGCAGCAAGAGAAAATTAAGAATCATCTACAAGGGAGACTCCATGAAGCTATTGGTTGATATTTCTACAGAAACTTTGCAGACCAGAAGGGAGTGGCATGATATAATCAAAGACCTGAAAGAGAAAACCTCACAACTTAAGTACCCCAAAAGATTATCATTTAGAATAGAAGAAAAGATAAAAAATTTCCTTAGACAATCAGAAACTAAAAGAATTCAGCAGTACTAAACCTACAATAAAAGAAATATTGAAAAGTCTTCTGTAAATAAAGATAAACAAGAATCTACAGGAAAAAACAATCACAATAATAAAGGCAAACAAATAAAAAGAATGAAGATTACTAAAGTAAACCAAAGTATAGATTAAAATATAAAACAAAATTCAAAAAATTTTAAATGAATTATAACTACAATTAACAATAAAAAGACAAACATGAAAACAGGACATAAATGAAAGAATCTGGAGGAGGGGAGTAGAAAAACATGTATCTTTTAGAATGCATTTTGTTTTGAATGACAATCTTTTTAAAGCAAGTAGATACAATTGTAGATCAACATACTTGATTTTCATTGATTTCAACCACAAATCAATGATATACATTAGATTCATAAAAACCAAACTCAATCATATTACAGAAGAAAATTATCAAGCCAAAAATAAGAAAAACGAAAAGAAGACAATATGAACAAAGAAAAACTGTAAAAACAACTGGAAAAGAAAGATTTAAATGGCTGTAAGTACATGCTGCTGCTGCTGCTGCTAAGTCACTTCAGTCGTGTCCGACTCTGTGCGACCCCATAGACAGCAGCTCACTAGGCTCCTCTGTCTCTGGGATTCTCCAGGCAAGAATACTGGAGTGGGTTGCCATTTCCTTCTCCAGGGGATCTTCCCAACCCAGGGATCGAACCCAGGTCTCCCACATTGCAGGCAGATGCTTTAACCTCTGCATACCTATCAATAATTAATTTAAAGTAAATGGACTAAATCCTCTTATCAAATTATGTGTGTACTAGATGGGATAAAAACCAAGAACTTACAATATGCTGCCTAGAAGAGATTCACTTCAGGGCAAAAACACATATGCTGAAAGTGAGAGGATAGAAAAAGATGTTTCAAGCAAATGGAAATTACAGGAAAGCAGGGATAGCAATACACATATCAAAAAAATAGACTTTAACACAAAGGACATGAAGAAAGACAAAAAAGAACATTATATAATGATGAAGAAGCCAGTACACTCACCAACATACATGCATATAGGTGCACCTTAAATGTTAAATATAAGTATAATACATTCTAACAGACATAAAGAGAGGTGGACAATAATACAATAATAGTAGGAGAGTTTAATACCTCATTGACATCAATGGACAGATAATCTAGACAGAAAAGTAATAAGGCAACAGAGGTCCTAAATGACAAAATAGATCCATTGGAGTTGATATCTACAGGGCACTACACAATCTCCCCCAAATATAACAAAAACCAGAATATAAATTCTTTTCAAGTGGAAATGAATGATCTAAGATAAATCACATACAATATCACAAAACAAGCTTCAACAAATTTAAAAGGATAGAAATTATTTCAAGCATTTTTTATGACCACAGTGGTATGAAACTAGAAATCAACCACAGAAAATAAAACACGAGTAGAACAAACAGCTGGAGATCAAACATGCTACTAAGAAAACAAGAAGGTCAATGGTAAAATCAAAGAAGATATCAGAAAAAAAAACCTCAAGGAAATGAAAATGCAACCTTACAACATCTATGGGATATAGCAAAAGGACTTCTAATGGGGAATTTTATAGTGATTAAGGCCCTTCTCAAGAAAAAACATTTCAAATAAACAATATTATCCACCACCTAGTGGAATTAGAAAAAGAAGAATAAACAAAACCTAAAGTTGGCAGAAGGGAGGAAATAATAAAGATGAGAAAGGAAATAGAATAGAGATTAAAAATATAAAAAAATCAATAAATCTAAGAATTGCTTGTTTGAAAAGATAAACAAAATTGATAAACTTCTGGCAGATCTCACCAAGAAGAAAAGAGAGAGGATTGAAATAAACAAAATAAGAAATGAAAGAGGAGAAGTAAAAACCGATACCATAGAAATATAAAAACATTTTTAAGAGAATATTACAAACAGTTATTTGGCAACAAATCAGATGATCTAGAACAAAGGGACAAGTTTATAGAAATATGTTGCTCTTGTTGCATAACTGCTAAGTCATATCTGACTCTTTTACAACCCCATGGACTGTAGACCTCCAAGCTCCTCTGTCCATGGGATTTTCCAGACAAGAATATCAGTGCGATGCCATTTCCTTCTCCAGGGGACCTTCCCAATCTAGGGATCAAGCCTGTATCTCATGCATTGGCAGATGGATTCTTTACCACTGAGCCACCTTGGAAGCCCTTGTAGCAATTTACAGCCTGCCAAAATTGAGTCCAGAAGAAACAGAAAATTTGAGCAGACCAAATATCAGAAATGAAACTGAATATGTAATTTAAAAACAATGGTCCAGGACCAAATGCCTTCACTGAAGAATTCCACGAATCATACAAAAAAGAGCTTACACCTATCCTGCTTTAATTATTCCAAAAAATTGAAGAGGAAGGAAAACTGCAAAATTATTTCCATGAAGCCACTGTCACTCTATTACCCAAAAGAGACAAAGACACTATACCTACACATTTGACAAGTCAATATCTTTGATGAATATAAATGCAAATATCCTCTACAAAATGTTGCAAACTGAATGCAACAGTACGTAAAAAGAATCAAACAGAATGATCAACTAGACAATTCCAAGGTTCACAAGAATGGTTCAACACATACAAATCAGTGTGATATACCACATTAACAAAAGGAAAGACAAAAATACATGGTCATCTCAGTAGACTCATAAAGAGCTTTTCATAAAATTCAACATCTATTCATGATAAGAACTCTCACCAAAGTGGATATAGAGGGAACTTGTCTTAACAAAATAAAAGCCATTTATGACAAACCCACTGTCAACATAATACTCTATGATAAAAAGCAGCAAACTTCTTCACTAAATTTGGGGAAAAACCAAGGATGCCCATTCTCACCATTCTATTCAACATGGTATTGGAAGTAGTAGCTGCAGCAATCAGACAGGAAAATATATTGAAATACAACCCCATTGGAAGGGAGAAGTAAAATGGAACTATTGATAGATGACATGATACACTATACAGAGAAACATAGAGTTTCCACATAAAATCTATTAGAACTAATAAAAGAATTCAGAAAGGTAGCAGGATATAAGATTAATACACAGAAATCCTTTGATTTCATTATGCTAATAAGTAAATATCAGAAAGAAGAGGAAAAAGCCAATCCATTTAAAAGTCTAACCCCAAAATCTAGGAAATAGCTTAATAAAGAATGTGAAAGATCTATACGCTGAAAACTATAAAACATTGATAAAGGAAATCCAAGGAGATTCCAAAAAATGGAAAGCTATTACACGTTTTTTATTTGAAGAATTAATGTTCTTAAAATGGCCATACTACCCAAAGGAATCTACAGATTAATGTAATCCCTATCAAAATGCTGATGATACTTTTCACAACCAGAATAATGTTAACATTTCTATGGAACCACAAAACATCCAAAATTGACAAAGAAATCCCAAGAAAATAAGAACAAAGCTGAAGGCGTAACCTTTTTAGATTTCAGACATAACTAAGCTACAGTAATCAAAACAGCATGGTATTGACACAATAACAGATATATAGATTAATGCAACAGAATAGAGTCAATTATGATAAAGGGGGCAAGAATACACAATGGAGAAAAGAGAGTTTCATCAACAAATGATATTGAGAATACTGGACAGCTACATGCAAATCAAGAAAATCAGAACACTCCTTCACATCATATACAAAAATAAACTTGAAATGGTTTATACAAAAATATATAAGACATGACATCATAAAACTCCAAGAAAAGAATGTGAAATTTTTTTTCTGACATAAATCATAGCAATATATTCTTAGTCTGTCTCCAAAGAGAAAATAAATAGAAACAAAATGAGCAAATGGGAGCTAATCAAACTTAAGGTAAACCATTCAGTATCACAGTAATCCAAGTCTATGCCCCAACCACTTCAGCTGAAAAAGCTGAAGTTGAATAGTTCTATGAAGACCTAAAACACTCCTAACATCAAAAAAGATGTCCTTTTCATCACAGGGGACTGAAATGCAAAAGTGAGTAACAGGCAAGTTTGGCCTTGGAGTACAAAATGAAAGAGGACAAAGGCTAACAGAGTTTTGCCAAGAAAATGCCCTGGTCATAGCAAACATCCTATTCCAACAACACATGGACACCACCAGACAGTCAATACTGAAATCAGACTGATTATATTCTCTGCAGACAAAGATGGAAAAGCTTGAACAGTCAGCAAAAACAAGACTGGGAGCTGATGGCGGTTCAGATCATGAGTGCCTTGTTGCAAAATTCAGACCTAAATCAAAAAACACAGGGAAAACCACCAGGCTATTCAGATATGATATAAATCAGATCCCTTATTATTATACTGTAGAAATGACAAATAGATTCAAGGGATTAGATCTGGTAGACAGAGTGCCTGAAGAACTATGGACAGAGGTTCTTAACATTGTACATGAGGCAACTACCAAAACCATCCCAAAGAAAAAGAAATGCAAGAAGGCAAAGTGGCTGTCTGAGGAGTCTTTACAAATAGTTGAGAAAAGAAGAGAAGTGAAAGACAAGGGTGAAAGGGAAAGATACACCCATCTGAATGCAGAGTTTCAGAGAATAGCAAGGAGAGATAAGAAAGCATTCTTAAACGAACATTGAAAAGAAATAGAGGAAAACAATAGAATGGGAAAGACTAGAGATCTCTTCATGAAAACTGGAGACATCAAGAGAACATTGCGTGCAAGGATGGGCACGATAAAGGACAAAAATTGTAAGGACCTAACTGAAGTAGAAAATATTAAGAACAGGTGGCAAGAATACACAGAAGAACTCTACACCAGAAAGGTCTTAAAGACCAGGACAACCACGATGGTGTGGTCACTCACCCAGAGCCAGGTATCTTTGAGTGTGAAGTCAAGTGGGCCTTAGGAAGCATTACTGTGAACAAACTAATGGAAGTGATTGAATTCCAACTGAGTTGTTTAAAATCTTAAAAGATGATGCTGTTAAAGTGCTGCACTCAATATCCCAGCAAATTTGAAAAAACTCAACAGTGATCAGAGCACTGAAATGGGTCAGTTTTCATCCCACCTATGAAGAATCACAATGGCAAGAATGTTCAAACTACCACAAAATTCCACTCATTTCACATGCTAGTAAAGTTATGCTCAAAATCCTTCAAGCTAGATTTCAAGAGTATGTGAATCGAGAACTTCCAGATGTATAAGCTGGATTTAGAAAAGGCAGAGAACCAGAGATTAAATTGCCAACATTGGCTGGATTATAGAGAAGGCAAGGGAATTCCAGAAAAATATCTACTTCTGCTTAATTGACTATGTGAAACCCTTTGTGGTCACAAGTTGCAGAAAATTCTCAAAGATATGGGAATACCAGACCACTTTATCTGTTTTCTGAGAATCCTATATGTGGGTCAAGAAGCAACAGTTAGAACTTGACATAGAATAACTGAGTTGTTCAAACTGACAAAGGAGTGCAACAGGTTGTATATTGTCACTCTACTTATTTAACTTACAGGCAGAGGACATCATGCAAAATGTCAGGCTGGATGAAACACAAGTTGGAATCAAGATTGCCAGGAAAAACAGCAACAACCTCAGATATGCAGATGGTACCAATCTAATGGCAGAAATGGAAGAAGAACTAAAGAGCATATAAATATGGATGAAAGAATACTGTGAAAAAGCTGGCTTAAAACTCATAATTAAAAACAAATAAGATTATGGCATGTGGTCCCATCACTTCATGGCAAATAGAAAGGGAAAATGTGGAAGCAGTGATGGATTTTATTTTCTAGGGCTCCAAAATTACAGCAGATGGTGACTACAACCATGAAATTAAAAGATGCTTGCTCCTTGGAAGGTAAGCTATGACAAACCTAGACAGCACATTAAAAAGCAGAGACATCACTTTGCTAACAAAGGACTGTATAGTCAAAGCTATTGTTTTTCCTGTAGTCATGTATGGATGTGACAGTTGGACCATAATGAAGGCTGAGTGCTGAAGAATTGATGCTTTCGAACTGTGGTGCTGGAGAAGACTCTTGAGATTCCCTTGGACAGTAAGGAGATCAAACCAATCAGTTCTAAAGGAAATAAAACCTGAATATTCATTGGAAGGACTGAGGCTGAAGCTCCAGCTCTTTGACAGCCTGATGGGAAGAGCCAACTCATTTGAAAAGACCCTGATGGTGGGAACAATTAAAAGGCAACAGGAAAAGGGAGCAGCAGAGGATGAGATGACTGGACACTATCACTGACTCAATGGACATGAGTTTGAACAAACTCTGGGAGATAGTGAAGCACAGGGAAGTCTCAAGTGCTGCAATCTATGGGGACACAAACAGTCGGACATGACTTAGTGACTGAACAACAACAACAATGAAAGACAAGGGGTTAATATCCTTAATATCACACACACACAAAAACAACTCTATCATAAATTGGCAGAAAATTTGAACAGATATTTTTCCTTAGAAGCCACATAGGTGACCAAGAAGTGCATAAAAGGATTCTCAACAGTGTAAATTATTAGAGAAATGCAAATGAAAAGCACAATGAAGTATCACCTCACACAGTTCAGAATGACTGCTATCATCAAACAATCTATAAATAATAAATGTTGGAGGGGTTATGGAGAAAAATTCTTCCTCCTACACTGTTGTCTGGAATGTAGTTTGTTCCAGTCACAATAGAAAACAGTTTGCAGTTTTCACAGAAAACTAAAAATAGAGCTGTGATATGATCCAGCAATTCTGCACCTAAGTTTGCATCCAGAAAAAAAAATAAAATCTTACTTCAGAAAGATACATGCATCCAGTGTTCATAACAGCATTATTTGTAATATCAAAACATAGAAAAAACCCAAGTGCACAACAGACTATTGGCTTAAGAAGATGTGATCAATAGATCTATTAATCAATAGGTAGAATATTACTTAGCCATAAAAATGAACAACATTTTGTTGCCATTTGCAACAAAATGTATGCACCTAGAGAACAGTATACTTAGGAAATTCAGACAGAGAAATAAAAATATTATATCATTTATTTGTGAAATCTAATGTAGTGCAAACAGATCTATATACAATATGAGTGCTAAAGGAGAGTGGGAGGGAGAGATGGACAAATTAGGAGTATCAGATTAACAGAAACAACTATATATAAAATAGATAAGCAGCTTGGACTTACTGTAAAAGAAATTATTTTCTTTATCTTGCAATAACCTGTAATGGAATATACTTTGAAAAATAATTTTGTACACTTTGTTGTATATCTGAAACTAACACAATATTTTAAATCAGTTGTATTTCAATAAAAATATAGTAAATGAAGAAAACGTGGATAATACAAACGTTTAGAGAAGAAAATAAAAATAATCTCTGATATGATCCTATACATACAAAACCATAACGATGCCACCAGAAAACCACTAGAACTCATCAACACATTTCTTCGAAATTGCAGGATCCAAATTTATATACAGAAATCTGCTGCATTTCTATATACCAGCAATGAGCTAGCAAAGAGACATTAAGGAAATGATCCAAATTAGCATTGCATCAAAAAGTATAAAATACCTAGAAATAAACCTACATAAGGAGGAAAAAGAACTGCACTTTGAAAACTATGACATTGATGAAAGAAATAAGATGACAAAAATGGAAAGATACACTGTGTTCTTGGATTGGAAGAATCAATACTGTTAAAATAACCAAACTATCCAATGCAATCTACAGATTCAATGCAATCCCTACCAAATATTCAATGGCATTTTTCACAGAACTAGAACAGAAAAAATTTAAGTTTGTATGGACACACAAAAGACCCACCAGTAGCCAAAACCATCTCAAGAAAGAATAGAATTGGAAGAATCAGACTCCCTGACTTCAGATTATGCTACAAATCTATAAGCATCAAAACAGTATGGAACTGGCACATAAACAGCCACATAAGTCAACAGAACAGGGTGGAAATCCCAGCAGTAAACCCATACATTTACAGTTACTTAATCTATGACAAAGAGGAAAGAATACACAATGGAGAAAAGACAGTAAAGCAATAAATGGTGCTGGGAAACCTGGACAGCTACATGTATAATAATGAAATTAGAACATTCCCTAACACCATATACAAAAATAAACTTGAATGAAAGACCTAAATGTAAGACTGGATACTATTAAAGTCTTACAGAAAAACATGCATAGAACTCTTTTTGACTAAATCACAGCGATATTTTTTTTGAATTCATCTCCTAGAGTAATGGAATTAAAAGCGAAACTAAACAAATGGGACCTAATTAAAATTATAACCTTTTGAAAAGCAAAGAAAACATTAAAAAATGAAGATACAACCTACAGAATGGGAGAAAATATTTACAAATGATGTGACTGACAAAGAGAATAATTTCCAAAATATACAAACATCTCATACAACTAAAAATAAGAAAAAAAAAAAAAAAAACAAGCCAATAAAAAATGTGCAGTTCAGATGGCCAATAGGAACATGAAAAAATGCTCAACATTGCTAATTATCAGAAAAATATAAATCAAAACCACAATTAGTTATCAACTTACATTAATGGCTATAGTCAGAAAGTCTACAAATAACAAATGTTAGAGAGGCTGAATAGAAAAAATAACCTTCCTACACTTCTGGTGGGAATGTAAATCAGTACAGGCACTATGGAGAACTATATGGAGGTCCCTTTAAAACTAAAGTGGAATTGAGGTAGGAGATACCTACCTCTGGCCTCTGGGCCAGAAACCTGATATTTGTCAAGTGGAGTAAAATTCAAACATTGTTCTAACCTAGATACTCCAAGGACAGAGCAGGTGGTAATAGCTGAGCTCTGCTAAAGCAAAGAAATATGGTGTCCACTCCCGAGGTCAAGGAAGACTTCCTTGTTGGCACCACACAGGAAAGCTTCTTGGAGGTCAAAAAGGGAGGAGACTCCACCCCATAGTAAGCATGGACATGCACCCATAGTGGATGCATGGATCCTTCTGTAGTGGGATCCATCTTAAAAAGGTGCACCCACATCTCGGGGAAGGTTCATAGTGTGGAAGATCCAGGGTTCAGGTGTGAAGAACCAAACAAGATTATTGGCCAAATGTAGACAAAAACCCAGAAGGACTATCCTAAATCAATGACCTATTTCACCTCCTTACTGCGCTCCTGCTCACTCAGGACACCTGCACTCCTCTCTGGATGTGTATCTCTGCCTAGTTTCTGGAGTACTGTGCTCCTCCTCATTAGAGGGGATGCCCATATTCTTTCTCTCTGGGTGTGTATCTCTGCTCTGTTTCTGTGTTGGGTAAACAAACTGTTTTCCTATGTGCTCTCCCATACATTGTGCTGTATCACTAACAAAGAACTTTGTACTTGTTTTTAGTTTTTGCCTCCTTGAAACATTCTTGATTTCAAACAGGGGCAAGAGCCAGGGACCTGGTGGTCTAGTGGCTAGGACTTGGTTTTCATCCAGGTTACCCAGGTTTAATTCCTGAGCAGGTCTCTCTTCAGGACCTCTCACTGCTCTCCCTTCAAGATCAGAATTACCTTATGGTACAGCAATTTCATTACGGGGCATGTTTCCAGAGAAAGGTCTAATTTAAAAAGACATATGCACCCCAATGTTCATTGCAGCACTATTTACAATTGCCAAGACATGGAAACAACCTAACTGTCCATTAACATATGAATGGATAAAAAAATATGTGATACATATATATTGGGTTGGCCAAAAGCTTCCTCCAGATTTTTTTTCTGTAAGATGTTACGGAAAGACCTAAATGAACATTTTGGGCAACCCAACACAATGGAGTACTACTCAGCCATAAAAAGAAGGAAATAATTCTATTTGCAAAAGCATGGATGAAACTAAAATTTATCATACTAAGTAGCCAGGCAAGGAAAGACAAATTTCATATATTACTTATATGTGGAATCTAAAAAAATGATACAAATAAACCTATGTATAAAACAGAAACAAACCAAAAGACAGAAAACAAACTTTTGGTTCCTAAAGTGAAAAGGGGAAGGGATAAATTAGGAGTTTGGGATTAACATACATACTCCTATATGTAAAATAGATAACCAACTGTGGCCTACTGTAGCACAGGGAATGATACTTAATATTTTGTAGTAAGCTATAACGGAAAAGAATCTGAAAAAGAATACACATATATATATATATACATACATACACATATATAGTAGTGAAAGTCGCTCAGTTGTGTCCGACTCTTGTGACCCCAAGGACTATGCAGTCCATGGAATTCTCCAGGCCAAAACACTGGAGTGGGTAGCCTTTCCCTTCTCCAGGGGATCTTCCCAACCCAGGGATTGAACCCAGTCTCCCGCATTGCAGGCTGATATTTTACCACCTGAGCCACCAGCAAAGCCCCATAAACATATATATGTATAACTTCATCACGGTGCCATACACCTGAAACTGACACAATATTTTAAATCAACTAAATTTGATTAAAAACAAACAAACAAAACAGGAGGCCCAGAGATTGCCTAAGCTCCTTCCACCCTCTGAGGATACAGTAAGAAGATGACTGTCTCTGAATCAGGAAACAGCCCTCATCAAATACCAAATCTGCCAATGCAATTTTCTTGGACTTCTCAGCTTTCAAACTGCAAGAAATACATTTCTGTTATTTATAAACCCCTCCCCCAAATCCTGGTTTGGATTTGCCTATTCTGAACATGTCATATAAATGGAATATACTAAGTATAGCCCTTATTAATGGAAGAAAATTGTTTTAAAAGGTCATGTTGCTTTCTTTCTTCTGTACAATAATATCAATCAGTCATAATTATATATAGATACACTTCCCCTTAAGCCTCTCTCCCCTCCCCCCATCCCCCCCTTCTAGGTCATCACAGACAACCAGGATGGGCTTCTTGTGTTATATAGCAAATTCCCATTAGCTATCTATTTTACACATGATAGTGTAAACGTATATATGTCAATGCTATTTTCTCATTTTGTCCCACCCTCTCCTTTTCCTGTTGGGTCCACAAATCTGTTCTCTAAGGATGTGACCTTTTCAGTCTAGCTTCTTTCACTTATTGTGGTAATTTTAAAGTTCATCCATGCTGTCAGTTCAGGTCAGCCACTCAGTCATGTCAGACTGTTTGAGACCCCATGGACTGCAACACACCAGGCTTCCCTGTCCATCACCAACTCCTGGAACTTGCTCAAACTCATATCCATTGAGTTGGTGATGTCATCCAATAATCTCATCCTCTGTTGTCCCTTTCTCCTCCTGCCTTCAACCCTTCCCAGCATTAGAATCTTTTCCAATGAGTTAGTTCGCATCACATGGCCAAAGTACTGCAGCTTCAGCTTCAGCATCAGTCCTTCCAATGAATATTCAGGATTGATTCCTTTAGGATTGACTGGTTTGCTCCTTGAAGTCCAAGGGACTCTCAGGAGTCTTCTCCAACACCACAGTTCAAAAGCATCAATTATTCGGTGCTCAGTTTTCTTTATGGATCAACTCTCACAGCCATACATGACTACTGGAAAAGACATAGCTCTGACTAGATGGACCTTTGTTGGCAATGTAATGTCTCTGCTTTTTAATATGCTGTCTAGGTTGATCATAGCTTTTATTCCAAGGAGGAAGCATCTTTTAATTTCATGGCTGCAATCACCATCTGCAGTGATTTTGGAGCCAAAAAGATAAAGTCTGTCACTGTTTCCATTGTTTCCCCATCTATTTGCCATGAAGTGATGGGACCAGATGCCATGATCTTAGTTTTTTGAATGTTGAGTTTTAAGCCAGCTTTTTTACTCTCCTCTTTCACTTTCATCAAGAGGCTCTTCACTTCCTCTTTGCTTTCTGCATAAGGGTGGTGTCATCTGCATCCCTGAGGTTATTGATATTTTTCCTGGCAATCTTGATTCCAGCTTGTGCTTCATCTAGCCTGGCTTTTCTCTTAATGTACTCTGCATATAAGTTAAATAAGCAGAGTGACAATATACAGCCTTGATGTATTCCTTTTCCTATTTGGAACCAGTCTGCTGTTCTATGTCAGGTTCTAACTATTGCTTCTTGACCTGCATACAGATTTCTTAGGAGGCAGGTAAGTTGGTCTTGTATTCCCATCTCTTTAACATTGTTCCACAGTTTATTGTGATCCACACAGTCAAAGGCTTTGGTGCAGTTAATAAAGCAGAAGTGAAAAAAACAGGAATTCCCTTGCTTTTTATAGTTCTTTGTATATACTGTGTAACTTTATTATTATTATTAAATGTGTCTTTTGCAAATATCTTCTTCCATTCTGTGTCTTGTCTTCTAATTCTCTTGACATTGCCAAACACAGAACAAAAATTTAACTTCACTGAAGTCCAGCTTTTCAGATATTCCTGTCATAAAAAGTGTTGTTGGTGCTGTAATTTAAATGTCATTGCCCTACCTAAGGTCATCTAGTTTTCCTCCTATGTTATCTTCTAGGAGATTTATAGTTTTTTGTTTGAATTTTAGCCTTATCACCCATTTTAAGCATCTGGGTTATTTTCTTTGCATGTGGATGTCTGACTGTTCATTCCGTCACCATTTGTTGAAAAGTATCTTTTCTCCATTGCTTTTCCTTCCCTGTCAAAGACCAGGTGACTATATATATATATGTATATATATATATTTCTGGGTTCTCTGCTTTGTTCTGTTGTTCTATTTTTCTATTCTTTCACTAATACTATATCATCTTGATTATGGTAGTTTTATAGTATGTCTGAGAGTTGGTTTTTGTAAGTCTTCTAACTTTATTTGTTTCTTTCAATATTGTGTTGATTAATTTGAATAAACTTTTTCTAAACTTTGGGATCAATTTGTTGATACCCACAAAACTTACAGAGATTTTGACTAGCATTACATTGAACCTATAGATCAAGTTGGGAAGAACTGACTCCTTGATAGTATTGAGTCTTCCTATTCATAAAAATGGACTATCTTCATATTTATTTAGTATCTTGATTTCATTCATTAGAATTTTGGAGTTTTCCTCATATGTATTTTATTAGCTTTCAAAATATGGAATTTTGGAGTTTTCCTCATATGTATTTTATTAGCTTCCAAAATATGGAATTTTGGAGTTTTCCTCATATGTATTTTATTAGCTTCCAAAATATGGAATTTTGGAGTTTTCCTCATATGTATTTTATTAGATTTATACCTAAGTATTTTGCTTTGGGCAATACTAATGTCAATGGCATTGTGCTTGTAATTTTAAACTATATTTGTTAATTGTTGATATACAGAAAAGCTATTGACTTTTATATCAAATTTGTATCCTGTGACCTTGCTACAATCACTTACTAGTTCCAGAAGGGTTTCTTTGTTTGTTTGTTTGTTTTGGTAAATTCTTTTGGACAGTATGCAAAAGATGATTGTATTATCTGCCAAGAGTTTTATTTCTTTCTTCCCGATGTATGTACATTTCTTTGTCTTGTGTTATTGCATTAGCTAGGACTTCCAGCATGATGTTGAAAGCAGTGGAGAGAAAGGACTTCCTTTTCTTGTTCCTGATCTTAATGGGAAAGCTTTGAGTTTCTCACCATTATGTATGATGTAGGCTGTCGGGATTTCGTTCATTAGAAAGTTGAAGAAGTTCCCTCTATTCATCTTCTTTTGAGAATGCCAATTAGTTTGCTTCAAGAGAATATCAAGCTGCCATTCTGAAGGAGATTAGCCCTGGGATTTCTTTGGAAGGAATGATGCTAAAGCTGAAACTCCAGTACTTTGGCCACCTCATGCGAAGAGTTGACTCATTGGAAAAGACTCTGATGCTGGGAAGGATTGGGGGCAGGAGGAGAAGCGGACGACAGAGGATGAGATGGTTGGATGGCATCACGGACTCGATGAACGTGAGTCTGAGTGAACTCTGGGAGTTGGTGATGGACAGGGAGGCCTGGCGTGCTGCGATTCATGGGGTCGCAAAGAGTCGGACACGACTGAGCAACTGAACTGAACTGAACTGAACTGAACTACAACTTGAAAGAAGATGAAATTGGCACAGTCCCTGGAAGTTTATCATAAGTATTCTTATTTTCCTCTTCCCTTAATCAAGATAAACATCCCAAGTACAATTAATATTTTTTTTCTCCTTTTGGTACCTAACTTGGTTAACTGTTATGGTCAAATTGCCTGTTTCCTGTAGTTTCTAGGAAACTAGATGGCAAAATCTGCCATATAGGCCACTTTTTTTCTTATAATCTCAGCAAATCAGTTGAACAAAATTTGTGCAAATAGCTTATCATTTCTTGTCACCAGACTGTAAGAAATAGAAATAAAGATACCAAGACAAACTAAATGCAAGCTAAGTTATATGATTTCCCTCTGTGCAGACAGTGAAATCTTTAGGAAGTAATTTTTTTTTTTAATCATTACTTGTCAAATGACAGCTGCACACAATCTATTTGTCAAGTCAGAGGAAACTTTAAAAAGTAATATTGATTTCTTATAACCCCAAACTATTATCTAACATTCTCTGGATCCATACCTGTTTGCGTACTCCTTGGGTAGGATGAATGATAATTCAGCTGCAACATTGTTCTCCAATTTGGCTTCTGGTACGTGATATTTAATCAGTTTGGAGATTTCTTTAACATCACAATGAGGATCCTTTACAATAATTAAGTGGTATCCCACACCTGAAAAAGTCCATTTAAAAGGTCAAAATTTTTAAAATGCAATCTGCTCCAATCAAACACATAAATATACTCTACCACCAGAAAGCACAGGATCTTGCTTGTTTAAAATTTCGTTTTTACAAGGCATCAATACTGTGTTTAAGAGCAAGTGATCTTTAATTTTTGAGATTTACTGGTTTCATATTTTTACTAAAATTTAAACCTGTTAATTTTTATGGGAGGAGAGTTTGGAGGAGAATGGATTCATGCATATATATGCCTGAATCCCTTTGTTGTTCACTTGAAAGTATCATAACATTGTTAATCACTTATACTCCAATACAAAAGAAAAAGCTTAAACATTTTTCTATTCTTTTATATATTAAAAAATTTCCTTCCTTCTGTCATTCTTTCCATACTTAATGTTCAATGATCACATTTCAGGTACATGCCATTAAAATGGAAACTTTTACTTCACCATATTAATGAATGAAAACTTCAAAATTTCACCTCCCTGTACTAGGAAGTCTTCCCTTCATTATGTGACAATGGGCTACATGGACTATTGTCACCAAGTGTCTCTGACCCTTTTAGGATTTTATATATACATACATACATACACATACACATTTATGTATATGAAAGTGAAAGTGAAGTCACTCAGTCATGCCCGACTCTTTGCGACCCCATGGATAGTAGCCTGGACCAAGCTCCTCCATCCATGGGATTTTCAAGGCAAGAGTACTGGAGTGGGTTGCCATTTCCTTCTCCAGGGAATCTTCCCAACCCAGGGATCAAACCCAGGTCTCTCACATTGTAGACAGACACTTTACTGTCTGAGCCACTGGATTATAGACACACATAATTATTTTTCCTGTCATATTCTTATTTTAGCATTCATTACTTTAGGCTATCTTTCTATTATATTCTTGAATGGGGCTTCTGAATTTCACATTTCTAAATTTGTCTTATCCATGCATTCACACATCAAATGCAAACCACTCTTGCTGTTTTCAATGTCCTGTCCATCAAACTTAATTTCTCACTGATTCTCCCCCAAAGACTCTTGATGCCAGCTGACTTCTTTGTCCCAGGGGAAAAAAGGTACATTTTTATCCTCATACTTTTATTACTTACTTATATCATTTTCTAAAATAGAGGTGTTCTTTCCTTCATTGCCTTTTTAAGGTCAATAACTAAAAGCATTAATATACTTAGGTAATAATTTTGTGCCTACAACTAATCTGCTATAGGAATATCAACTTATATGTTCCCATCGTAAGTGAAAAAACATTCAAAAGTATGAGTCCCTTTATTTCTGATATTCACCAAATATACTGCTTAAAACTCAACTCAATATCCTCTTTGAGATAGAGTAAAGGGAAAATGGTAGCATGTTAGAGTGCAAAACAAGGGCTTTGTTGTCAGAAGAACCCAGGTCCAAAACTCTGCCACTTAACTGCATGATTGACTTAGACTTAAGAATAAGCGGCAGTTTTCTGCTCCATAAAAATAGTGAGGTTATGAAGAGAAGATGAGATAAATGTGTATAAACATTAAATGTAACTCACCCAAAATAAGTGTGAGTTGAATGAATGAATTCAAACACCAAATTAATGATTAATGGAATAATGTCAGTCTTAACTATTCTCATTGATTTGTATGCTCCAATTCTGATGCCCTGATATACTTACTGGTTTGAACCTGGTAATTTCGGAACTCAGTTATATATGATATTATGGCTCATTTTTAATGTACTAGTCTTACTGACTAATCAGACTATATCCTTATTAAAATCAAGATTGTTTTATTTCACTATTTATTCATATCCTGTTCAATAAATTCCTATTGATCAACTACCACATTTCAAGATGATTTCATGAAAATAAACTAGAAAGTAATTAGCTAATTACACCAGAGGGGAGTGATGCTGACTTGGCAATATAGAAAGAAGGGTCAGAGATACTGAGTCACTCATTTTCTCCCCTGCAAGTTATCAGTCTATGAACCAAATACCTTGGAAGTATTACTTCATTTCAACAAAAACTAACTTCAGTGGAAGCCAGGTGAGAGAAAGAAACACGACTTTTTTAAGGTCAGTAATAGAATGAATTTTCTAAGTTAGAATATACTCATCATATCATAATGAAAAATAATAGGAATAGATAGATAAATTACAAATAGCCAATTTAAATAGTTTAGATTTAATGTAATAGGACACAAGAAGTTTTGTGTCAAGGAACAAAAATTATAATAAAATTATGTTAGAGAATGTTATTCAGGCATTAGCATCCAAACAGTGATCAAAGGGAGACAGACCATAAACTTTTTTCAGGAAAATTGTAGAGCCACAGCACTGCAGAGTACCCTTCACCATGATAGCTATACGGTCACCCAGGACATCAGCTTCATCCATGTGGTGGGTTGTCAATAAGATGGTACGATTCTCTTTATGCTTCTGAAGGACATCCCAGGTGAATCTCCTTGAGACTGGGTCCATGCCAGATGTTGGCTCATCAAGTATCACCACCTATAGATCAGAAGAACAATTCCATGATCATATTTAATTCATGTTATGCTCTTTATGTGATAACTTACTATTTTACATGGGGGACATATGCAAGCTAAAATACATAATCTAGACTATATTAAGAACTTTGAAAAATTAACAATAAATTAAAACCCCATAACCATATTATATCAACTGGATCAATGATGGAAATACCCTCTGATTATCATTTGGGAAGTTCCTTCTAGAGAGTTAGATTCATATCAGCTCATAGGTTGTGTCAGCTCAGTTTTATATATTAGCTGGGGCAGGGACCCATGTTAGTGGTTCTTTACCTTGGAGTCGCCTATAAGTGCGATAATAATGGAGAGTTTACGCTTCATTCCTCCACTCAGTGACTTTGAAAGGGCATCACGCTTTTCTATCAGGTCAAAAGATAGCAGCATTTTGTTAATTTCTTTAGAACGTGTTTTTGGAGGTACTCCTTTTATCTAAAAAAGAAGCCAGAGTTTACATGGTGCTTCCAACTTTGTCCTTAGAAAAATTCTTTCATCAAGATCTTTCTTACAGAGTTATTAAGACATGAGCTTTTTCTTCTCTTTGCCTCCCTTTGTAGTTAAGGAACAATGTCTCCAAAGAATGAATTTCCACTAAATAAGGATACAGATATTGGTTCTTTGTCACACTGCCTGAAGCATATGAAAAGGGTGGGAAAAAAGAATATATCTCTGGCTCACCACGCAGTAGAAATAGAGATGTTCTGACACTGTCAACTGATGGAACAATATGTCATCCTGGGGGCACAAGCCCAAGCTTTTCCTGACTTGAACCATATCTTTTGAGATATCATATCCACTAATATACACCTTTCCACTGGTAGGACGATAGAGACCTAGAATCAAGCATAAGACATGACAGAAACTTCGTTTCAGTGAGAGAATCTCACAATACACTGTTCATTAGCACCTCCTTAATAGTCTATTTGTAGACTACTTGAAAGAATTATCAGTACCTCTTACAAAGAAAGTGACCTGGTACCTTCTGGTAATGGGGAAATTTTTTAAAAAATCTATATATTCTGGTTTCTAATGAGTATAAAAATTTTAATTGAGTAATAAAAAATACTTTGAAGAATTTTCGGTTTCAGTGTTCTGTGCTACTGTCTATTTGACAACATAGGCAAACCACAGTATAATCTTACTAACTTGTGATTCGTCCAACCTGGACATGATGTACTCTTCACAGACGTTTAATAAGCAGGGTGGCAATATACAGCCTTGTTATATTCCCTTCCCAACTTTGAACCAGTCATTTGTTCTATGTCCAGTTCTAACTGTTGCTTCTTGACCCACTTACAGGATTCTCAGGAGAAAGATAATGTGATCTGGTTCTCACATCACTTTAAGAACTTTCCACAGTTTGTTGTGATGCACACAAAGTCTTTAGCATAGTCACTGTAGCAGAAGTAGATGTTTTTCTTGAACCCCTCTACTTTCTCCATGATCCAATGAATGTTGGCAATTTGATCTCTGGTCCCTCTGCTTCTTTGAAACCCAGCTTGCATATGTGTAAGTTCTCAATTCATGTACTGCTGAAGTCTATTTTGAGCATAACTTTAGTAGCCTATGAAATGAGCACAACTGTATGGTAGTTTGAACATTCTTTGGCCTTGTCTTTCTTTGGGATTGGAATGAAACTGACCTTTTCCAGTCCTGTCATCACTGCTGAGTTTTCCAAATTTGCTGGCATATTGAAAGCAGCATTTTAACAGCATCATCTTCTAGGATTTTAAATAGCTCAAGTGGAATTCCACCACTTCCATTGGTTTAATCATGGTAATGCTTCCTAAGGTCCACTTCACACTCCAAGATGTCTGGCTCTAGGTGATTAACCACACCACTATGGTTATCAGGATCATTAAGACCTTTCTTGTAGAGTTCCTCTGTGTATTCTTGCCAACTCTTCTTAACCTCTTCTGCTCTTGTTAGTTCCTCACCACTTATGCCCTTTATCATGCCTATTCTTGCATGAAATGTTCCTTTGATACCTCCAATTTTCTTCAAGAGATCTATAGTCTTTCCCATTCTATTGTTTTGCTCCACTTCTTTGCATTGTTCATTTTAGAAGGCCTTGTTATCTCTCCTTGCTATTCTCTGGATCTCTGTATTTAATTGGGTATGTCTTTCCCTTTTTTCTTTATCTTTGCTTCTCTTTGTGCTCAGCTATTCTAAAGCTTCTTCAGACAACCACTTTGCTTTTTTGCATTTCTTTTCCTTTGGAATGATTTTGGTCACTGCATCCTGTACAATGTTAAAAATGTCCATCCAGAGTTCTTCAGGCTCTTTGTCTACCAGATCTAATCCCTTGAATATACTTACCACTCCACTGTGTAGTTGCACATATTGTAAAAGTACCACATGCTACTAAGCTGGAAACTTTAAACTGAATAATTTTATGTTATATGAATTTTTCCTCAACTAAAAATTATCATTCAAAAAATTACAAGACATAACCCTTGGGCTTCAAGCTACTTTTAATTGAGGAAACAAGTGTCTCAACAACTGTGATACATGATACAATTAATTCATTCTGCAAGTATTTATTGAAAACTTACTGTGTAAGAAATTACTCTAATCCCTTGGGACATAGTTACCAAACAGAGGTAAGGGTGATTAATTCTAGTTGATGGGATCAGGAAGTAGCTTTTGAGCTGAATCTTTATGAATGAGTAGAAAATTTCAAAAGGGAAGTGGTGGTTTAGGCATTCCTGGTAAGGAAAAGGGAATGCGCATATACACATTAGGAAGTGCATAATATATGTTCTGGAAAACCCCATGGACAGAGGAGCCTGGTAGGCTGCAGTCCATGGGGTCGCTAAAACTCTGACACGACTGAGTGACTTCACTTTCACTTTTCACTTTCATGCATTGGAGAAGGAAATGGAAACCCACTCCAGTGTTTTTGCCTGCAGAATCCCAGGGACAAGGGAGCCTGGTGGGCTGCCGTCTGTGGGGTCACACAGAGTCGGACATGACTGAAATGACTTAGCAGCAGCAGTAGCAGCAATATATGTTCTGAGATATCAAATGCATTGGTTTCCAATGGCTGCTGTAGCAAATTACCACAGAGTTAGTGTTAAAACAAAAGAAATTTATTCCATTACAGTTCTGGAGACTGGAAGTCTGAAATCAGTATCAGTGGGGTGAAATTGAGGTGTCAGCAGGGCCTCACCTTCAACAGAGACTCTGAGGGAAAAATCCATTTCTTGTCTTTTTTGGATTGTGATGGCTGCTAATATTATCCTGTGAAGCAACACTCTGGTTATCTGGGTCCAACATCACATTGCCTACTCTCTTCTTGTCTTCTATTCTTCTGCTTATCTACAATCTCCCTCTGTTTTTCACTTATGAGGACACTAGAGATTTCATTTAGGATTCAGCCAGATAATCCAGGATTATGAGATAATGAGATAATTATGAGATAATGAGATAATTATGAGATAATGAGATAATTATGAGATAATGAGATAATTATGAGATAATCCTGGATTATCTGGCTGAATCCTAAATGAAATCTCTAGTGTCCTCATAAGTGAAAAACAGAGGGAGATTGTAGATAGGCAGAAGAATAGAAGACAAGAAGAGAGTAGGCAATGTGATATATATATATATATATATATATATATATATATCTCCCAGGTGTCACACACCCCAACAAGCTTCTTGGCATAGAACTATCCAACCCCATGCAGGGATCTGTCTTACCAGGAAAAACCCTACTTGCCCATGACACTTGGGACCTTTAGGGTATCTGGATTGCTGGTTCTTGATCTTCCTAAGAAATATTGTGGAGCAAATCCATTTTTATTTAGGATTTATTTAGTCATTTAGGATTCGGTTCTGTGGGTTTTTTTTTTTTTTGTAAGTAAACAAAAACTAATTAAACAAGGTCTGTTGAAGTTGTGAATTGAATCATGCTTGACTTTTCAGTGAGAAAGAGACAGACCACTTCACTGCCCTGCCTCCTCACAAGGGTCGGGGCCCCCACCTTTTTCCTCCCAGGCAAAACGTGGAAGCCACCTTGGCTGGAGCAGCCCACCACACCAAGCAGACCCTAGGGATTTGTTGTTGTCTTTCTGGCCTGGTCTGTGCCCAATACAGCAGCTTCTCCACACTACATGTTGGGCATAGACCTGGCCAGAAGACATGGCAAGGAGATGATTATCTTTGGGGACCACTGTCACAAAATGTAAAGGACGGAATATGCTCTAAGAGGAAATACATAAAAATATTTAATAAGTGGCAGTTGATATTATACTGAAGACAACAATAACAATATTCACTAATAATTATGTGGTATTAATTAGGAAGTAATGATTAAGAGCTTTAAGTTTCAGAAGTATTTCAAAGATAGAAGTTGACAAAGAATTGTTGTTTTCCATCATTTCTTTCCTCAAAGATAAGGCTACTTATAGTTGACCTAAACTGGGAAATTCATCCTTGCTTCAACCTTTCACTTGACACTCTGGTATCATTTTGGTCATTCCTATTCTCTCTCTCTCTATTCTCTAGCCATATAATATTCCCTATTTTCTTACTTCCTGTCCTTGAATATCCTTAGAATATGCATCTCCCCTTTCTTTCATGATTCATTACACCTTGTACCAATCTCAAATTAGATTTTATTTCCCCTTTGCTCATAGCCCTTGCCCACAGTGTTAGATCAAGGTGACAGGACAACACCCAACACTCAAGCTTTAATTTTTACTTCTCAAGATGTTATAAAATTCCTACTTACTCATCAAATCCTTGCTAAACTATAAGATCTTTGAAGAGAAGGACTTTCTGCTCAACACTGCATTCTTCAGTTCAGTTTAGTTCAGTCGCTCAGTCCTGTCCGACTCTTTGCGACCCCATCAATCACAGCACTCCAGGCCTCCCTGTCCATCACCAACTCCCGGAGTTCACTCAGACTCACGTCCATCGAGTCGGTGATGCCATCCAGCCATCTCACCCTCGGTCGTCCCCTTTTCCTCCTGCCCCCAACCCTTCCCAGCATCAGAGTCTTTTCCAGTGAGTCAACTCTTCACATGAGGTGGCCAAAGTACTGGAGTTGGTCATAACTTTTCTTCCAAGGAGTAAGTATCTTTTAATTTCATGGCTGCAGTCACCACTGCATTCTTAGTTTTCACCCAAATATCTGGCATATTAATGTATACTAATGATATGAGTAAAGTTTTGCCTCATCTGTAATTTAGTGAATCACTTGAGTAATGAGAACACTTTCTGGGATAATTATCTATCTTAATAGGCAACAGGATTATTCAGAGGTATGCATATGTCAAAATGCAGCAAATGAATACTTAAAATTTAAGCATTTTTTAATTAAAATTTTATTCCAAAAGAAAAATTCTAGTTAATGATATGCATTCTAAATTATTTATCAGGAAGCATCTTAATGTCTAAAATTAATTTTCAGATGCCTAAAAATGGGATCAATAGATCTGTGACAAATATATAAAATGGTAAAATGGTAAAATCTAGGCAGTGGTTGTAAGAGTGGTCACTAAAAATCTTTCAACTTGGATGTGAGTAGAAATTTTCTTATTAAATATAAAAGTATATTCATAAGAATATATAATACACATTATACAATGAAACAATGTACATCAAACAAATTAGAATGGTTTCCTATGAAGGGAGCAGGGGAACAGAAGAAAGTAATATAAAAGTAATTTAAAGGAATAGATAAGTGAAAGCAGAAAGGCTCTCTAGTCTTTGCATTGACCAATGAGGATGGTGCACTAAAAAGTGAGAAGTGGGATGTACCTGAGAAACAAAAATAAACATTGATTTTTAAGCTCAATAATAAATGATTTTACACTTTGTAAAGAAAGCAGATTAATAAACAGCCATATGTATCATTTAAATAATAATGTCAATGTCAAGAAGAGTACACAAAACCTTCAAAGCTTAATCCACAGTATCTGCGTGAAAATAACCATGAATATTTACCTGTGAGGACAGATAAGGTAGTAGTCTTCCCTGCTCCATTATGACCGAGAAGGACAGTGATTTGCCCCTCATATAAATTCAAAGATAAGTCTTGAACTGCTAGTACTGTCATATTTTGCAATGTGAATTCCTGTGAAAAGAATAAAAAACCACAAACCTTATATCTATTTCTATTACTTATAAAGGGCATGCATTTGTATCAATTATTTATAGAATAAGAAAATAAGAGAACATTAATCTCAAAAGGTAAAATTAAAGTATAAAAGAAAAAAATCATGAACAATTATATCTGGAAGCAAAATGTGGATAGAAGTTCAAAGTAGGTCCATAAGACTTTTTCTGAACAATTTCATGGAGTCCCACTTTGATCCATTTACTGTCATGAAGCTGATAAATTACAATCTGCTCCAGTCAATGTCTTTCTGCTAAATTATTGAACTTAATGCAAAAACTCATTATATGTAGTTGTCCTATAAGCACTTCAAACTCTACTAATTAGTTAGTTCAGTGGCTCAGTTGTGTCCAACTCTTTGCAACGCCATGGACTACAGCATGCCAGGCTTCCCTGTCCATCACCAACTCCCAGAGCTTGCTCAACTCATGTCCATCAAATCAGTGATGCCATTCAATCATCTCATCCTCTGTTGTCCCCTTCTCCTCCTGCTTTCAATCTTTCCCAGTATCAGTGTCTTTTTAAATGAGTCAATTCTTTGCATCACATGACCAAAATATTGCAGCTTCAGCCTCAGCATGAGTACTGATTTCCTTTAGGATAGACTGGTTGGATCTCCTTGTAGTCCAAGGGACTCTCAAGAGTCTTCTCCAACACACAGCTCAAAAGCATCAATTCTTTGGTGCTCAGTTTTCTTTATAGTCCAACTCTCACATCCATACATGACTACTGGAAAAAACATAGCTTTGACTAGATGGATCTTTGTCTGCAAAGTAATGTCTCTGCTTCTTAATATGCTGTCTAGGTTGGTCATAGCTTTTCTTCCAAGGAGCAAGCTTCTTTCAATTTCATGGCTCCAGTCACTATCTGCAGTGATTTTGGAACCCAAGAAAATAAAGTCTGCCACTGTTTCCATTGTTTCCCCATCTATTTGCCATGAAGTGATGCGACTGGATGCCATGATCTTAGTTTTTTGAATGTTGATTTTTAAGCCAGCTTTTTCACTCTTCTCTCTCACTTTTATCAAGAGGTTCTTTAATTTTTCTTTGCTTTCTGCCATAAAGGTGGTGTCATCTGCATAACCCAGGTTACTGATATTTCTCCTTGTGCTTCCAGCTTGTGCTTCATCCAGCCCAGCATTTACCATGATGTACTCTGCATATAAGTTAAATAAGCAGGGTGACAATATACAGCCTTGAGGTACTCCTTTCTCAATTTGGAACCAGTCTGTTGTTCCACGTCCAGTTCTAACTGTTGCTTCTTGACCTACATATAGATTTGTCAGGAGGCAGGTAAGGTGGTCTGGTATTCTCATCTCTTTAAGAATGTTCCACAGTTTGTTGTGATCCACACAGTCAAAGGCTTTGGCATAGTCAATAAAGCAGATGTTTTTCTGGAATGTTCTTGCTTTTTCTATGATCCAACAGATGCTGGCAATTTGATCTCTGGTTCCTCTGTCTTTTCTAAATCCAGCTTGAACATCTTGAAGTTCTCACTTCACATACTGTTGAAGCCTTGCTTAGAGAATTTTGAGCATTATTTTACTAGCGTGTGAGATGAGTGCAATTGTGCGGTAGTTTGAACATTCTTTGGCATTGTCTTTCTTTGGGATTGGGATGAAAACTGACCTTTCCCAGTCATGTGGCCACTGCTGAGTTTTCTAAATTTGCTGACATATTAAGTGCAACACTTTCACAGCATCATCTTTTAGGATTTGAAATATCTCGACTACAATTACATCACCTCCAGTAGCTTTGTTTGTAGTGATGCTTCCTAAGGCCCACCTGATTTTGCATTCCAGGATGTCTGGCTCTAGGTGAATGATCACACCACTGTGGCTATCCAGGTCATTAAGATCCCTTTTGTATAGTTCCTCTGTGCATTCTTGCCATCTGTTCTTAGTATCTTCTACCTCTGTTAGATTGATACCATTTCTGTCCTTAATTGTGCCCGTCTTTGTGTTAATGTTTCCTTAGTATCTCTAATGTTCTTGAAGAGATCTCTATTCTTTCCCATTCTATGTTTTCCTCTATTTCTTTACACTGATCACAAGCAAGGCTTTCTTATCTCTCCTTGCTATTCTTTGGAACTCTGCATTCACATGGGTATATCTTTCCTTTTTTTCCTTTGCTTTCTTTTCTCTGCTATTTGTAAGGCTTCCTCAGACAATCATTTTGCCTTTTCTTATTTTTTTTTTTCTTGGAAATTGTCTTGATCACCACCTCCTGTACAACATTATGAACTGCCGTCCGTAATTCTTTAGGCACTCTGTCTGTCAGATGAAATCCCTTGAACCTATTTGTCATTTCCACTGTATAATTGTAAGGGATTTGATTTAGGTCATACTTGAATCATCTAGTGGTTTTCCCTACTTTTTTCTGTTTAAGTCTGAATTTTGCAAAGTTGACTCTATAGAGCTTCTCCATTTTCAGCTGAAAAGAATATAATCAATCTTATTTTGGTATTGACCATCTGGTGGTGTCCATGTGTAGAGTCGTCTCTCATGTTGTTGGAAGAGGGTGTTTGCTATGATCAGTGCTTTCTCTTGGAAAAACTCTATTAGCCTTCGCCCTGCTTCATTTTGTATTCCAAGGCCAAACTTGCCCGTTACTCCAGGTATCTCCTGACTTCCTACTTTTGCATTCCAATCCCCTATGATGAAAAAGACATCTTTTTTTGAGTGTTAGTTCCAGAAGTTCTTGTAGGTCTTCATAGTACTTCAGCTTCTTGTGGCTCTGCTGATGAAGAATTCGCCTGCAATGTGGGAGCCCTGGGTTCAATCTCTGGATTGGGAAGATACCCTGGAGAAGGGAAAGGCTATCCACTCCAGTGTTCTGGCCTGCAGAATTCCGTGGACTCTATAGTCCATGGGGTCGCAAAGAGTCAGATACCACTGACTGACCTTCACTTTCACTCATCTGAAAATGTATTCCTCCTGCTATATTCCTTTTCTGAGTAAGTTACACCATTGTCTCTCTGGATGTACAAGGCAGAAATTTGGGATTTCCTTACGCACAGCTCCCTCTGCCTCATCTACTAAAATTTATCAGTCACTTATCCAGCTGATCCACACTGGTTGCCTTGTAAAAAAACAATGCCTGAAGGACACTAGAGCAAATTGTCAGCTTTTCCATGGTTGAGGCAGGGCTGAGAGCAGTGCCGAAACAGTGTGCTGTGTGACCCTGCACAATGGGTGACAGATGACACAACGGAGTGCAGTCCCTGATGGACAGCTCTGGTGGAGGAATACTTGGTGGCTCCTCTCCCAGTGGGAGCACTGCAATACCACCTACTTCACAGTGCAGCTCAGAAACAGATGAGGGATTCCTACTCCAACAACTAAGGTGCAGACCCTGCCCCTGATACGGCTGTGACAGCCACAGGGAAAAGAGGAGGCACTGCTTAACACGCAGGGCAGGTTCTGATCACCATAAGACCAGTCACACTGCATATCAAGGGGATAAAAGCCAGGACACACTGAGGAAAGAAGCAGCAGTCATTCATACTAAGAACAGCATTGGCATCAACAATATCAAAGCCATTCAGGCTACACAGGGATGCTACCACATCAAATAGCCCTCTAAGACCATGGTGGATAATTGTTTCTCCTAAACTCACAAAGTAAGAGAAACATAGATAAAAAGAAGTAGAGGAACAACTCCCAGCTAAAAGACCAAGAAAACTCACCTAAAAGAACAAACAAGGAAACAGACCTCTTCAGCCTGATAGACACAGAGTGCAAAAAGGAGACAATGAAAGGCTATCAATAAAAATTCAGATTATTATATAAAGAAACTAGAAACTATAAAGAACCAAGAAAAATTGGAAATGTCATTTGCTGAGGCAAAAGCTGAGCTAGAAACAATGAATAGAAGATTGAATAATACAAAATGAATAAGTGATGAATAAATTCCAACAAAAGAAGAAAAAGTAAAAGAGATCAAAAAATATACTTGAAGAAATTATGACTGAAAACTTTCCAAACCTAAAGAAGTGAAGTGAAGTGAAAGTCGCTCAGTCATGTCTGACTCTTTGCGACCCCATGGAGTATACAGTCCATGGGATTCTCCAGGCCAGAATACTGGAGTGGGTAGCCTTTCCCTTCTCCAGGGGATCATCCCAACTCCAGGATCGAACCCAGGTCTACCACATTGCAGGCAGATTCTTTACCAGCTGAACTACTGAAGTCAAGTGAAGTGAAGTCACTCAGTCGTGTCTGACTCTTTATGACCCCATGGACTGTAGCCTACCATGCTCCTCTGTCCATGGGATTTTCCAGGCAATAGTGCTGGAGTGGATTGCCAGGGAAGCAAAAAAAAAAAAGCAAAAAAAAAAAAAAAGGAAACAGATATCCAGATACAGGAAGCATAGTGACTCCCAGACAATATGAACCCAAGCAGACTTACACCAGACATACTATAAAGTGGCAAAGAAAGAAAGAAAGTCAAAGTGTTAGTTGCTCAATCATTTCCAATTCTTTGCAACCCCATAGACTGTAGCCCACTGGGTTGTTCTGTCCATGGAATTCTCCAGGCAAGAATACTGGAGTGGGTTGCCATTCCCTTCTCCAGGAGATCTTCCTAACCCAGGGATCAAACCCAGGTCTCCTGAATTGCAAGCAGATTCTTTACTGTCTGAGCCACCAGGGAAGCAAAAGTTAAATGTAAAGAGAGAATGCTGAAGGCAAGGAGAGAAAAATAAAATTTGAGTGCAAGGAAATCTCCTTAAGGCAATGAGCTGGTTTCCCTATAAGAATGTTGCAAGCCAAAAGGGAGTAGCAAGATACATTCACAATCTTGAAAGAGAAAAATCTGCAACATAAGATACCCTTTCAAGAAAGATTATCACTTAGAATAGGAGAGATAAAGAATTTCTGAGACAGGAAAAACTAAAAGAACTAAACTAAAATGAAACCTATCATAAAGGAAATATTGAAAGATATTTTCAAGATAGATAAGAAATAAGAATCCATAGAAAAGAGAAAATGAGAATTGAAAAGGAAATTACTTAAATAAACCAGTATACAGATTTTTAAAAAATAAAATAAAATATTTTTTATGAAAGCAGTGAACAGCAAAAGGGTAAATATGAAGATGTAAAAGAGGACAACAAAGCCAAAAAGTGTGAAGAAAGAGAATAGCAAAATGCAGATATTTTTACAATGCATTTGAGCCTATAAGAAAATCAGTCTAAAGCAGTTAGATATAGAAAAATGTTAACATACTTGAAAAACAAGATAATCACAAACATACAATAGTTTCACAAAAACCGAAAAACAGAGAACACAAGCATAATTAATATAAAAGGAACTAATCAAATAACAAAAGGAAGAACAAAAAGAAAAAGAAAGGAACAAAGAAGAAATCAACAAAGAAACACAGAATCAAAGGGAAAATTAGGTTTAAAATGGCAATAAATACATATCTGTTGATAATTACCTTATGTCAATGGCTTAAACGCTCCAATCAAAAGACATAGAGTAGAAGATTGGATTAAACACACACACACACACACACACACACATGAGTCTAGCTGCCTAGAAGAGAATATTCAGTGCAAATGACAGACATAGGCTGAAAGTGAGAAGATGAAAAAGACATTTCATTCAAATGGAAATTAGAGGAAAGTGAGTGTAACAGTACTCATATGAGAAAAAAATAGACTTTAAACAAAGGCCATAAAGAAAAATACAAAATAATATTATAAAAGAATAAATGCAAGAAGAGTGTATTACACTCATCAACAAATATGCACATTTTAGGGGTATAACTGAATCATTTTGCATCTAAATACATAAAACAAACACTAACAGATATAAAGGTGGTGCAGTGGTAGAGAATCTGCCTACCAATGCCAGAGACTCAAGAGATATGGGTTCAATCTCTGGGTTGGGAAGATTCCCTGGAGTAGAAAGGGCAACCCACTGCAGTGATTTTGCCTAGGAAATTCCATGGACAGAGGAGCTAAGCTGTCTACAGTCCATTGGGTTGCAAAGAGCCAGACATAACTAAGTGCAAGATTTTAACACCCAACTCACATCAGTGGACAGATTTTATAAACAGAAGAGTAATAACACAACAGAGAAATTAAATGATACAATAGAACAGTTAAGTCTTCTTGATATATATAGGGTATAACATTTAAAAAACAGAATACACATTCTTTCCAAGTGCACATGGAACAGTCTCTAGGACTGACCACATACAGGGACACAAGATGATTCGCAACAAATTTAAGAATACAGAAATTATTTCAGCTATCTTTTCAGATCACAATGGCATGAAACTGGAAACCCACCGCAGAAAAGAAATTTTAAAAAATGATTACATGGAAACTAAACAACATGTTATTTAAAAATCAGTGAATCTTCTAAGTAAGGAAATAAAAGTTGCCTGTATTCCACCCAAGGGCTGTTTTAACAATTTTTTTCATAGTAGTTTTGTAGAAAATTTTGCAATTTTCCTCAATGAGACTATACACATACATGCACACAATTTTCTATTCTGTATTTTCTCTAAACTTTTAGAATTTTCTCATTTTTTTCTATATTCTTTATATGTGTATTTAGCTTTTACAAATTATTGTATAATACAGTAATGACCTTAATTTACTTTAAGTCAGAAAGAGAAAGAGAAATGCCATATATTAGCACATATATATGGAATCTAGAAAAATGGTCCTGATCATCCTACGTGCAGGGCAGCAAAGGAGACACAGATGTAAAGAACAGACTTTTGGACTCACTGGGAGAAGGAGAGAGTGGGATGATTTGAGAAAATAGCATTGAAACATACACATTACCATATATAAAATAGACAAGCAGTGCAAGTTTGATATATGAAGCAGGGCACCCAAATCTGGTGTTCTGTGACAACCTGGAGGAACAGGGTAAGGAGGAAAGTGGGAGGGTGTTCAAGATGGAGGAGACACATGTATACCTATGGCTGATTCATATTGATGTATGGCAAAAACCATCACAATATTGTAAACTAATTATTCTTCAATTAAAATAAATTAATTAATTTTAAAAACACTAGAAGAAATTCAATAAAACCAAGAGTTGATTCTTTGAAAGGGTAAACAAAATTGATAAATTTCTGTACAGTCTCATCAAGAAAAGAAAAGAGAATATCCAGTAAATATAATTAGAAATTAAAGAGAAGAAATCACAACTGATATTACAGAAATACAAAATACCATAAAAGAATAATATGAAAAGTTATATGCCAATAAATTCAACAGCCTAGAAGAAATGGACTTTTTAGAAACACAGCTGTTCAAAACTGAAGGGCTGAATCAAGAACAATTAAATAACTTGGATGGATCAATCACTAAAAGTAAAATAGTATCCATTTAAAAAAAAAAAAAAAAACTTCCTACAAACAAAAGTCCAGAGCCTGTTGTCTTCACCGGCAAATTCCACCAAACATACAAAGAACTTCTACCAATTTTTCTCAAACTCTTCCATAAGACTGAAGAAGAGAAAATACTTTCAAAGACATTCTGTAAAGCCATCATTACCCTGGTACCAAAAACAGACACAGACACTACCAGAAAAGATTACAGAACAATATCTTTGATGAATATTGATGTGAAAATTGTCAAAATGTCGGCAATTGAGTTCAACAGCACATTATAAAAAAGATCACATACCACAACCAAGTTGAAGTCATGGCTAGTTCACAAGGATGGTTCAACACATGCAAATCCATCAGTGTGATCCACCACATCAAGATAAATCAAAAACCACATGATCATCTCAATAGCTGCAGAAAAAGGCATTCAATAAAATTCAACATCTGTTCATGATTAAAAAAAAAAAAAAACTCGTACCAAAGTAGTTATTGAGGGACCATGTCTCAACATAATAAAAGTTATTTATGACACATCAACATCCAATATGATACTCAGTTGTGAAAACGGAAAACCTTTTTGTTAAAATCCCACTCTCACCACTTCTATTCAACACAGTATGTAATTCAAAAAGTTGCATACAACCCTATCTTCATGGTAGCAATATTCCCAATAGCCAAGACTTGGAAACAACATAAATGTCCATCGACATACGAATAGATAAAGACAATGTGTAAACATACACTATAGAATATTACTAAACCATAAAAAGAATGAAATAATGACATTTGAAACAACTTGGATGGACTTCGAGATTATCATACTAAGTGACGAGAAAGACAAATATATCATATCACCTATATTTGGAATCTAAATTATGACCCAAAAGTATCTACAAAACAGAAACAGACCCTCAGTTCAGTTCAGTTCAGTTCAGTCACTCAGTCATGTCCAACTCTTTGCAACCCTATGGACAGCAGCACGCCAGGCCTCCCTGTCCATTGCCAACTCCCAGAGTTTACTCAAATTCATTTCCATCAAGTTGGTGATGCCATCCAGCCATCTTATCCTCTGTCGTCCCCTTCTCCTCCTGCCCCCAATCCCTCCCAGCATCAGAGTCTTTTCCAATGAGTCAACTTTTCACATGAGGTGGCCAAAGTATTGGAGTTTCAGCTTTAGCATCAGTCCTTCCAAAGAACACCCAGGACTGATCTCCTTCAGAATGGACTGGTTGGATCTCCTTGCAGTCCAAGGGACTCTCAAGAGTCTTCTCCAACACCACAGTTCAAAAGCATCAATTCTTTAGCACTCATCTTTCTTCACAGTCCAACTTTCAAATCTATACATGACCACTGGAAAAACCATAGCCTTGACTAGACTCTATTATTCATAGAATAGATAAATAACAAGATGTTACTGCATAGTGCAGGAAATTGTATTCAATATCCCATGATAAACCACAATAGAAAAGAATCTGAATCACTTTGCTATAGAGCAGAAATTAATACATCAACTATACTTCAATAAAAATACTATAGAAAAATAAATATGATTAATATGCAAATGTCTCCACATCTTAAGGAACAACATGAAAAATAAATGTATAATGTAAGTAAAAAGAAACTTTAATGCAGAATCAAAAGGAAATGTTAAAGAGCAATAACAATATGACAGAAGTGAAGAACACTTTTGATGAGCTCACTAGTAGACTGGACATGGCTGAGAAAAGAAGACACAGTAAGCTTGAAACAACAATAACAACATCTCAAATTGAAATAAGAAGAAAAAAGAATGAAAATGATCAGAACAGAATCTCCAAGAACTGTTGGACAGTTACAAAAGGAGTTGTCTGTGTATAATATAATGGGATTGCCAGAAGGAAAAAAAGAGAGAAAGGACCAGAAGATATATTTGAAGAAATGATGACTGAGAATTTTCTAGATGAATGATAGATACCAAACTATATTTCTAGGAAGCTCAAAGGAAATTCAGCAGGATAAAGACCACACACACAAAAAATCTAGACCAAAGCATGTATTTGCCAAAAACCAAATAATAAAAATCTTGAAAAATAAAAATATATTGAAATAAGCCATGGCTGAGCGGTCTAAGGCCCTGCATTCAGGTTGCAGTCTCCCCTGGAGGCATGGGTTTGAATCCCACTCCTGACAAGCCAACCTAGGCCTTCCCTTGTGGCTCAGTTGGTAAAGAATCCACCTGCAATGTGGGAGACCTAGGTTCGATCCCTGGGTTGGGAAGATCCTCTGGAGAAGGGAAAGGCTACCCACTCCAGTATACTGGCCTAGAGAATCCCATGGACTGTATAGTCCATGGGTTCTCAAAGAGTCAGACATGACTGAACGATTTCATTTCACTTTACTTGAAATAAGCCAGAGATCAGAGAAGAATCCTACAGGAATAAGGGGATTAAATTACATAAGACCTGTATAAGCTACTGACAGGCAGAAAAGAAGGAGAGGATAAAACAGGTAACAAAGAATATGTGCGATAAGTATAAGAAAGTTACAGTTAGTGATGCTCAAACGCTGAGTCATGTTGGACTCTTTTGACCCCATGGACTGTAGCCGGCTTCTACAGGCTTCTCTGTCTATGGATTTTCCAGGCAAGAACACTGGACATGTTGCCATTTCCTACTCCACGGGATCTTCCCCACTCAGGGATCAGACTCTTGCATCTCCTGCTTTGGAAGGCTGATCCTTTACCAGTGTGCCACCTGTACTCTCAATTATAGATATTAATATTAAATGTTGATGGTAGTTTAGTCACTAAGTCATGTCCAACTCTTGTGACTCCATGGACTGTAGCCCACACCAGACTCCTTTGCCCATGGGATTTCCCAAGCAAGAATATAGTAGTGGGTTGCCATTTCCTTCTCCAAGACCTAGGAATAGAACCCAGGTCTCCTGAGTTGCGGGGGGAATCCTGCATTGCAGGCAGATTCTTTTCTGGCTGAGCTATGAGGGAAGATTCATTTAATAACATTGGTTAATATTAATTCACCTATATTAATAATAACTTTAGTAATAATGATCTAAATGCACCAATTAAGAGACTGAATTTTTAAAAAGATGGAACTATATATTGCCTACAAGAATTCCACTTTGGGGGCTTCCCTGGTGGTCCAGTGGTTAAGAATCTGCCTTGCAATGCAAGGGACACTGGTTCGTCCCTGATCTGGGAAGATCCCATGTGCTGGGGGACCACTGAGCCCTTGCCCCACAACTACTAAGCCTGCGCTCTGGAGCCTGTGAGCTGCAACACCTGAGCCTGCATGCTAGAACTACTGAAACCTGCATGCCCTAGAGTCTATGCCCTGCAATAAGAGAAACCACTGCAATAAGAAGCCTGTGCACCACAACGAAGGGTAGCCACTCTTTTCACAACGAGAGAAAACCTATGCACAGCAATGGAGATCCAGCACAGCAAAAATAATAAAAAATAAATACATGAATAAAAGAATTTCAGTTTAAACACAAAGACACAGAAAAATTAAAGGTGCCTGTGACACCAAGATGTCACGCACCTCTGCTATGTCTAAGGTCTCCTGGGTTGAAGGCTCCGTTTTCGGGGATGGGGGTGGTAAAGGTGGAGAGGGAACCGGTATCATAGGTGCCTTTGCCGCATCTGGGGTGATTGAGTTTGGGGGCAGGCTGAGTCATGGGAGCCTCTATGGCTAAAGGGATGGTGTCACAGGCCCAGCTGCTGCTGCTGCCTGGTCCACTGTGGCCAGAGGTGCCACTTAACCAGGAGACTTGGTTTGTATGAGCTGCCTCTCCTGCTGCTTCTGGGTTCTCTGGAGCTGTGGGCTCAGCCAGGGGTCTGGGATTGCAGACACGGCCTCCATGTGTTCCTAGTCCACTCTATACAGTTGCACAGACGTATGGAATTCTCTGGCAACCGTGTCTATTGCACAGAAGCAACTTCGCTGAGTTATGGATATTTTACTGGTTGTAGAGTGAAGGAGAAAGACAAAGCAACTTACGCTGCTGTGATGCTGACACCACCCTATCATTTCACATTTGTTTTTAATTGTAGCACATGTACCATATTAATATGTTAATAACAAAATATTGAAAATACATAAATATATGGGGACATGTACTATCTTCTCACTTTCTATAAATATAAGACTGTTCTAAAAATAAAATATATTTACAGTCTATCCCTAATTGAAAGAAAAAATCATCAACTTTCATGAATGAGAAAAATCATATCTACTTCCCTCCTTGGATTAGGATATCAAGTAGAGTGAGAGCAGGTAGGTAAAATTAAGATAACATCATTTCATTTATTGATGACAGGAAATTCAGTCTTCCCAGGACCATGGTGGAGGATAAAGTTAAATTATCCAGGGAGTTAGGTAATGATAAGATAACAGAAACAGTAAGGTTAAATATTTATTAGAGAAATATGTTTGAAACGACAGGGACAAAAATTGGTTATTTTTCAAAGACCAGTAGGTACAAGTGATGGTAGAGAGGGAGAAGTAGTCAGCGCAGGAAGAGAATGAACTCTTCTAAATATCTACTATGTCCCAAGCACTGTTTGGTTTTATATATCACATCTCACAATTAACCCGTAAAGCAAACCTATATGGTAGCTACCATTCCCCACATTGCAAATGAAGAAAATTAAGCTCAGATATTTTAAGAAATAAAAAATACATGGAAGAGGTGGGAATCAAACATATTTGTTTTAAAATTCATCTCTTAAGCCCTTTCTGCTAACTTGAACAGAAAAGGACAAATATAGAGAGTAATGGAAAAGTAATAATACATTATAATTAAAGTGCATCGTATCTACATTTTCTCCTTAAGCCTTCATCTCAATATTTGTTTTAAATGTCATCTCTCTGCTGATAAATTTCAAATGCATATCAGGCTTTAAATTTTCCTAAACTCTAGACTTCTAAAACTGATATCTCACCTGGATGTTTGTTTAAATGTTACTTCAAACTTATATCCAAAAGAGATCTGTTAATTTCCTCAAGCCTCCACTTTTAAATTAAAAAAACTGTAATTACTCTCCAGTCTTTTCCATATCCATAAATATCACCACTATCCACTCAATTGTTCAAGTCAGAAACCCAAATCAAATGAGTTTCCTCCTCTTCCCTCAACCTGCTGCACTCTTTACAGTTCTAATTACAGAAAACAGCCTTAAACTGTTCACTTCTCTCTCACATTCACTGACACCACCTTAGTCCAAGCTGTTATGATTACAGAAACTTCCTTATTCATCTTCCTCTCAGTAATTCTCCACATCACAGTCAGAGAATATTTTCAAAGCATAAATCAGATTATGTCCTTATAGCAATCATACTCCTTTAGTGACTTCCAACTATTTTTCAAGTCCAAAGTTTATTGAACTTTACTGTGACCTCATGGTTCCTACCTGATCTGGCTTCTATCTCTTCAAACTTGTTTCAACCATTTCTTCTTTGTTTGCTTCTTCAAATACATAACAATGTTTTTTCTACCTCAGAACTTGGATTTAATGTTCTGTTTTAATCTTTTATCTCTCATTTTTCAACTCCCTGATTCATCCACATCTTTCAGATTTCAACACAAAGATCACCTTCACAGAGAGGCTTTCCTTCACTATTCCATGAAAATTACTTCTCATTCTTGTTGTCTGTCCAAGTTATTATCCAATCATCTTGTTTCCCTCATGATGTAATACATGCTATAATACATGATATAATCATCTTTTTCATTATTACCATTATCCCTTCAGGCAGACTTCAGTCAGACTTCACCACTGACTCAGTGGTGGCTTCATAGAAGGTAGCACTAGCACCTCAGCAAGCCTCATCATTACCACATCCAGTGGCTTCTCTCTCCAGGACTGAAGCAAGAAGTTTCTTGGCATGTTTCTCTGTCACCCAGTACGAGTTTTTTCCAGTTGCCAGACATAGCCTATGGTACCTCAGCAAACTTCTTACCATTCACGCAGCCACAGAACCACAGCCTTCAGTAAAGTAAGTTTGACCTCATCCTTGGTAGAGAGGAAGAAACTTTTCCAAGTTTGTTCTTCCAGTGAGTGCTGCCTCCTGAGCCTTAGAGGTAGTGACTATTCTCTAATCTACTATTTCTATATTCTTTAAAGTTTGATTTATTCCTATCAGTATTTTTACCTGTTTATATTACTAAATTCTTTGCACTAAAATTTCTGTATTACTAGAGAATAATTTCTGTTTCCTAGCTCAACTTTGAATGATACACTGACACATAGGTTTCTGAAATTGTTATATTGATTTGTATTGCTAGAAATATAACCTTTTTCCATATCCTTGCTACAAATATTATTGTCAAATGTTTTTATTTTAGCCATTCAGATGAGAATATCAATCTTTTAATATGTTCTTTATTTCAGTATTCATAGTTCTTGTAAAATCTTTCTCTGCTAACTCCTGTTTCTAGATAATCTGTGTGTCTGCTTCCATGGTATGTTCCTATTCTTAGTTACTGGTCACTATCTTGTACCTCTTCACAAGTCTAGTAATTCTTTATTTGTGCTATGCATTTTGTATAAAATAACCAAGGAGGCTCCAGCCATCTTCCATCTGAAAGTAACCCCTTTTCTTGATTAAATAGAAAAGGGAAAGAGGTGATCAATTACATCTAACCTGGAATTCAGTGGAGTGAAAAACTGATCAGAAGTTTAAAAAGATTTGAGCTATCCTAGTTCATTCTTACTCTGTAAGAACGGTCCTCTTAAACTTCTGATGGAATATCTTGCAGGTAAAGGAGATTCTGTTCTGTTCTTTATAGTTTTGAATATAGTTCTTTACTTTCTACTTGTTACAACTCCAAATATGCCAGGTGTCTGGGGTGGGGAGGCCAAGATTTTGGCTTCTGAGCTTCCCAGGTTTACAGATTTCATAGTGCCCTTTAGAATCCTTGATCTAGTTTCCTAGAATCCCACTTAAAGCTCTTTACATCAGTTTAAATATCTCAAAGGGAAAATTGATCACATGGGACCACTTCATGCTTCCAAATGTCATGCCAGCCAACTATAACCACCAAAAGGCTCAAGCACTTCTTTATTTCAGTAGAGTTCTTATTTGGAGTAGAGGGTACAGGGATTGATTCTCAGTCCCTAGTTAGAAAACAGCTACAAGGGAGAAAATGGCCAGTATTTTTAAGGTCAGTTTAAAAGTATTGCTTATTCTTCGGAATTGAAAATAATCTAGTCCTTACAGCTTCTGCAGTTGTCTGATAAATATAATTTATCTGGTTTCTTCTACTGTTTTCAGTTTGAGTGTCGAGCTACCAAGAACATTCCCATCCTACTTGGAGGCAGAAAGTGAAAGTGAAGTCGCTCAGTCGTGTCCGACTCTTTGTGACCCCATGGACTGCAGCCTACCAGGCTGGACAAAGGAGTCTGGTAGGCTGCAGTCCATGGGATTTCCCAGGCAATAATACTGGAGTGGACTGCCATTTCCTTCTCCAGGCGATCTTCCCGACCCCGGGATCGAACCCAGGTCTCCCACATTCTAGACAGATGTTTACCCTCTGAGCCACCAGGGAAGTCCTTCTTTGGAGGCAGGAGTACCCCTAACTGTTTGCTTACATTTCCTTTAAAAGGGAGATTTTATCTGAATATTTTACAACTATATTTCCAGTACCAATCAGTTTCTACAACATAATAGGTGCTAAGAAACTACTTGTTGAACTTCTGAATAAATAAATAGTATATAGAAAGTCCTTTGTTCTGCTAGTACTCATAAGTCTGGATATGCAAGTCTGGGGGAAAGAGCTAAGAAAATATGACCTACTACACCAATTAGAGGAAGCCCTCAGGGACAATCTTGGTGGAAAAGTGAAAACAGAGATGAGAAAGGATATGGGTGGTGAAATGGTTTATATGGCTGTTAATATAAACCCACCATAAATCATAAATCACAAAATTGTGATTTGAATGGGCTTCCTGAGAAAATACAATAAAAAGACAGTTTTACATCTACAGTGATGTGATAAAGACAGAATCATAATGCAATGGAGGCAGAGAAAACCATGATAGGATAAAAAGTCTTATCCTCTTCCTAATACCCACAAATGATTAGCAGAAATTTTGAAGAGATATCTGAGTTTCCACAAATTGTGGGATTAGAGGTTTAAGTTAAGCTGAAGTATCTCCTTGAGGCCCAGGAGAATGCCAGCAGATATATGGGTTACCTGAATGATACATGCTTGCAGTTTATCCAGATAAACTGATATGTCTAAGAACATGTCCTTGCAGAACACTTCGAAAGAGGATAGTGTAAACAAATGGCCCAATATATAACTTGTAGAATAAGTAAAGCCAGAGTGGTGAACAGAAATTTATATTTACATAACATGTTTTCACAGCTCCAGTGAAAAATTAACTCTTATGATGGAAGAATCGTAGCAGATACAAAGCCGAATTTTATTCAGAAGTAAATAGAGGAAAACATGGATTTTAATTTTATTTGCATAAATTTTCATTTTGTCTCATTAAATAATGTCTGCTGACTATAACCTTTTATTAACATCTGGGAGTAGGGTTATGGCCAGTGACAAACATTTGTTATTTTTATTGTTCAGTTGCTAAATTGTGTCTGACTGTGCAACCATATGGACTGCAGGATGCCAGGCTTCCCTCTCTTTCACTATGTCCCAGAGTCTGCTCAAATTCATGCTCATTGAGTTGGTGATGCTATCTAACCATCTTATCCTCTGCCACCATCTTCTCCTTTTGCCTTCAGTCTTTCCCAGCATCAGAGTCTTTTCCAATGAGTCAGCTCTTTGCAACAGAAAATTAATTTACTATGTTTTGTAAATTACTTTCCAATAGTACAGGGGAAAAGAGACCTGTAAATAATACCTTGTACAAATGTTGAATCCTGATACCAGCCATCAAACCAACAGGTTCTTCTTCAAAGTAAGCATTTTGAACTCTACTAGTAACAGGCATATCTTCCTTTTTCCTAATGCTTGTAGCCTTTCCAAGCCAGTAGCCTTTCTAAGAAAAGAGGAAAAACAATCTATCATGTGACTGAAAAATAAGATGTTCCTAAACTTGAAAACATTTTGACTCATTTCACTTCAGTTTTGAGATGGGTTGCAGCAGATAACTTGAAATGAAACTTGGAAGTAAATAGCCTATAATTTTAATTCCTACAGAATAACTACAAAATATTCTATTTAAAATGTCACTTTAATATGGCTCAGCAAAAAGCATTCTATCATTCTGAGTCAGTCTCTTTCTTTGGACATGTGATCTAAAGATCCTTAAAGATTGCTCAGACCCTTTCAATGAATTTGTGAGTTCAAAATTGCTTTCATAAAAACACTTAAATATATGTATTCTTTTTCATATACTGTTCCATTATGGTATACTCCTAGAAAATAACTCCTAGAATGTTTGGTTTTGAAGGCCAGTGGGGCTTACTTTCAGAAGTCTTAGGAGGCTAGGGGAAATAGATACTTCACTTTTAGAGGGCACACGAAAAATATCACATTCTCCAAGACCCAGAGAAGAAGTAGTAATTTGAAAGATGCCTGGGTAATGCTGTTGGGTCTGCTAATCTTGGAGAGACACCTGGAAAGGTATGAGGCCACTGCAGCTCACCTTGTGGATACAGACACTGGTGGCAGCCATTTGGGAGAGCTTATTGTACCATATGGACACTTGCTGGCAAGCACCATTTTGGAATCCTCCTTTTAGCTGATTAGCCTTAGGGCCTAGCCATGCCCTTGCCCAACAGCCTGTAGGAATCAACTAGGCAGCAGATGGTCTACCTTCAGACCTTCTGAGCCCACAGCACAAACAGTATGTCCCTTCCCAGCTAGGGGCCCAGGACCTGGCCCCACACATCAATGTGCAGGCACTACAAGTAGGACCCCCAGAACCATGCAGCTGGGCCCTGGTATATTCACAAATGGGTAGGCATTAGCCCCAGAATCCCTAGCTCTGCCCACCAGTGATCCTGCTCTAGCCTTGGGAACAGTCTCACCCAGCAGTGGGTGGATACTAACCACAGGACAACCAAAGCCCCACAGTCTGTGGTCCAAGCCCAACTACCAATAGGCCAGCACCTGCCCTAGGACTGGCTGGGCCCTGTGCTCAGTAACAGGTCAACAAAGCTTTGAGACATGCCAGATCCCACAGACAGCTGTGTCAGGAACCAGTCCCAGTCACCAACAGTCCAATAGTAACTCTAGGATCCCTGGATCCTACAGCCAAACCATAGGACTTAACTCTGCCTACCAATGAACCATCACTAACTCTAGCGCCTGGCCTCACCCACCAGCGTGGGGGCAAAAGCCCCAAGATCTTCTGGACCCCAACTCCACTTAACAATGAACCAGTAACAGGCCCAGGGCTCCACAGGGTTCAGAATCCAGCCACCTCATGACCTGGCCCCAGAAACTAGTGTTCAACAGCCCTTACATAAGGAGGGGCCTGGCAACCAATCAGACTAAGGCTAACAAACCATGCCAGATTACCCATGGTAATCAGCCCACCACAACAGAAGGACCCACATAGCCTAAATAGGGAGCACACCTAGGACATATAGCTCTGGTAATGAAAGGTGAGTGTGCTGATGGGATGCATTAGACTTCTCCTTCAAGGCCACTTCTCCAATGTTGAGAAATGTAACTAATATATCAAATATACAGACATAAAAACAGTAAGTCAGGGAAAATCATGTGACAGAGGAATATGTTCCAAATGAAGAAACAATATAAAAACCCAGAAGAACGAGGTGAAGGGGCAATAGAAAATCTACTTGAGAAAAATGTTAGAGTAATGACCGTAAAGATCATCAAAAAACTAAAGAGAATGGATGCACACAGAATGAAGTTAGAAATTTTCAACAAAGAGTTAGAAAATCTAAAGAGCTACCAGAGATGAAGAACACAAAAACTGAAATGAAAAATACACTAGAAAGAATCAACAGTAGGCTAAATAATATGGGGAAAAAGATCAATAAGCTGAGTATCAATAAGACAGAGTATCAAGAATCATTGATGCTTAACAAAAGAAAAGAATGAAAGGAAATGTGGACAGTTAATGATACTTCTAAGATGATATCAAGCATACCAGTATTCACATTATAGGGGTCCCTGAAGGAGAAAAGAGAGAAAAAGTGTATAAACATATCTGGAGACATAATAGCTAAAAAATTCCCTAACCTGGGAAAAGAAACAGTTATCCAAAACCATTAAGTGCAGAGAATCTCATACAGGATGAATTCAAAGAGGAACACACCAAAACACATGGTAATTAAAATGACAAAATTAAAGATAGAGATTATTAAAAGCAGCATAGGAAAAGCAATGCATAACACTCAAGAAAACTCCCATAAGATTATCCACAATAAGCACATAAGAGATACAGAAAATAATTAGATGTAAAATATATCAAAAACAGTAATCATGAGGGGAGGAGAGTATAATGCAGGATTTTTAAAATACATTTGAAATTAAGAGATCAACAATTACATGTGTGTGTGTGTGTGTATGAATGTGAAAGTTATTAGCTCAGTCTTGTGCAACTCTTTGTGACCCCACCAGGTCCTCTGTCCACAGAATTATATATAGTGATAGTGAAGTCACTCAATTGTGTCCAACTCTTTGCAACCCCATGGACTGTAGCCTACCAGGCTCCTCCATCCTAATTATATATATATATACAATTTTATATATACAATATATAAATTTATATATAAAATTGTATATATAAATGTATGCTAATATAGCATACATTTACATAAATATATATATGTAGATGGTAACCTCGGAGAAAGCAATGGCAACCCACTCCAGTACTCTTGCCTGGAAAATCCCATGGAAGGAGGAGCCTCATAGGCTGCAGTCTGTGGGGTCGTGAAGAGTTGGAGATGACTGCGAGACTTCACTTTCACTTTTCACGTTCATGCACTGGAGAAGGGAATGGCAACCCACTCCAGTGTTCTTGCCTGGAGAATCCCAGGAACGGGGGAGCCTGGTAGGCTGCCGTCTATGGGGTCACACAGAGTCGG